>NC_066583.1:385818064-386123064 GCF_024323335.1 Lathyrus oleraceus
CCTTGTGTGTGTGTGATGTTTTAGCAACCTATTCTTTCTTAGAGCGTGGATCCCGTCGAGTACGACGGACGTGAGGGGTGCTAATACCTTCCCCTTGTGTAACCGACTCCCTTACCCTTTCTCT
This sequence comes from Lathyrus oleraceus, assembly GCF_024323335.1. Classification (NCBI taxonomy): domain Eukaryota; kingdom Viridiplantae; phylum Streptophyta; class Magnoliopsida; order Fabales; family Fabaceae; genus Lathyrus; species Lathyrus oleraceus. The sequence continues at coordinate 385,818,189 of NC_066583.1, forward strand.
TTGGTCGCGAGACCATGCTTTTTCCAGGTTTCTCTGAGCGTCTCCTTTCCCTATTTTGGGATAAATAACGCGCAGTGGCGGCTCTGTGTTGTTTTTTTGTTTTAGCCCGCCGGTTGTTTTTTCGCGGATGCGACACATGTGCGCCTATATTCAAGCTTCTTTAGAAAGACCAGTCTTGTGATTGGATCGAGGGTTGCCAGAAAGCTTTTGATAGTATCAAGGAATATCTGCCTGAGCCTCCGATTCTATCTCCGCCTGTTGAAGGGAGACCGTTGATCATGTATTTGACCGTGCTTGAAGAGAGTATGGGTTGTGTTTTGGGTCAGCAAGATGAATCTGGAAAGAAAGAATATGCAATTTACTATCTGAGTAAGAAGTTTACGGACCGTGAGACTCGGTATTCTATGCTTGAGAAGACATGTTGTGCATTGGCTTGGGCTGCTAAGCGTCTGCGCTAGTATATGTTAAATCATATTACTTGGTTGATATCCAAAATGGATCCAATCAAGTACATTTTTGAGAAGCTTGCTCTAACTGGGAGAATTGCCCGTTAGCAGATGTTGTTATCTGAGTATGATATTGAATACCGATCTCAGAAAGCTATTAAAGGTAGTGTCTTGGCTGACCATTTGGCTCACCAGCCTATTGAAGATTATTAGTAGTGCAGTATGATTTTCCCGACGAAGAGATTTTGTATTTGAAGATGAAAGATTGTGATGAACCATTGCTTGAAGAAGGGCCAGAACCTGGTTTCCGTTGGGGCATGGTATTTGATGGAGCTGTTAATTCTTATGGTAGTGGCATTGGGGCAGTGATTATTACTCCTCACGACACTCATTTTTCGTTTACAGCTAGATTGACCTTTAAATGTACAAATAATATGGCTGAGTATGAAGCTTGCATTATGGACTTGAAAAGGCCATTGATCTCAGAATTAAATATCTTGACGTCTATGGAGATTTGGCTTTGGTGGTAAGTCAGATCAAAGGTGAATGGGAGACGGATCAACCCGGTTTGATACCATATAGAGATTATGTGAGAAGGATTTCAACTTTCTTTATAAAGGTTGAGTTTTATCATATCCCTCGAGATGAAAACCGGATGGCAGATGCTCTTGCAACGCTGACTTCTATAATTATGGTGAATTTTTGGAATGAAGTTCCTAATTTGACTGTGATGCGTCTTGATAGGCCAACTCATGTATTTTCTATTGAAGAAGTCAAAGATGAAAAGCCATGGTGTTTGATATCAAATGTTTCCTTCAAATTCAAACCTACCCACCCGGGGAATCTTTGAAAGATAAGAAGACTTTGAGAAGATTAGCTGACAATTCCTACCTGAATGGTCATGTTCTTTATAAGAGGAATTTCGATATGGTTTTTCTTAGATGCGTGGATAGACACGAAGCATACCTATTGATGATTGAAGTCCATGAAGGTTCCTTTGGTACTCATTCCAATAGACATGCTATGGCAAAGAAGATGTTGAAAGCAGGTTACTATTGGTTGACAATGAAATCTGAATGTTGTAAGTTTGTGAAGAAATGCCACAAGTGTCAAATTTATACAGATAAGATTCATGTTCCTCTGACACTATTGAACGTCATTTCCTCCCCATGGCCCTTGTCCATGCGGGAATTGATATCATTGGCATGATTGAGCCCAGAGCATCAAACGAACAACATTTCATTTTAGTGGCTATTGATTACTTCATAAAGTCGGTTGAAGCGACATCATATGCAAATGTGACCAAGCAGGTGGTGGTCCGATTTATCAAAAATCAGATTATATGCCGTTATGGTGTGCCGAGTAAGATCATTACTGATAATGGATCAAACTTGAACAATAATATGGTGGAAGCTCTTTGCAAAAACTTCAAGATTGCACATCATAATTCCTCTCCCTACAGACCTAAGATGAATGGGGCCGTTGAAGCTGCGAATAAGAATATTAAGAAGATCATTCAGATGATGGTTGTGACATATAAAGATTGGCATGAAATGCTCCCACTTTCTATGCATGGGTACCGTACATCCATCCACACTTCAACAGAGGCAACCCCTTTCTCTCTTGTTTATGACATGGAAGTTTTGCTCCTCGTGGAGGTTGAGATCCCATAATTGCGTGTTTTTATGGAAGCCAAGTTGACAGAAGCTGAATGATGCCAGACCAGATATGATCAGTTGAATTTGATTGAAGATAAGAAATTGAATGCCATGTGTCATGGTCAGTTATATCAGCAAAGAATGAAAAAGATTTTGATAAGAAGGTCAAGCCTCGTGTGTTCAGAGAAGGTGACCTCGTGCTCAAGAAGATTCTATCTTTCAAACCTGATACTAGGGGAAAATGGACTCCTAATTATGAAGGCCCATATATTGTGAAAAAAGCCTTTTTAGGTGGTGCTTGATTCTTACAACTATAGATGGTGAAGAGTTCACGTGTCCTGTGAATGCTGATGCAGTCAAGAAATACTTTGCATAAAAAGAAAAGAATAACTCGCTAAGTTGAAAACCCAAAAGGGCGGCTTAGGAAAAAATGAGCGTCTCGGTGGATTGAAAACCCGAAAGGATGGTCCAGGCAAAATTTAGAGACATAAAACAAAAAATTTATCCCGGTAGATTGAGTACCCCACCTTGGGGAAATCTAGGCAAAAAATTAGGGATTATGGCAAGTAACTGCATCTGGCCGGTGTCGCAACCTGAAAAATACAGTGCGCGAAAAAACAACCGACGAAAGAAAATGACAGAAGAGTCGCCACCGTGCGTTATTCATCCCAAAGGAGGGAAAGGAAACGCTCGAAGTAAACCTGAAAAAGGAAAGGACAAGACGGGGTCTCGCAACCAAATCTTGGGTTCGGGAGTCGGTTATGCGAAGGGAAGGTATTAGCACCCCTACGCATCCGTAGTACTCTACGGGATCCACTTTTGTAGTTCTTGTCTAAAGGGTGTGAGTTTATCTTGTGCTGTTTACAAAAAAAAAGGGTTAAATGAAAATGACTCGCGCGGATGTCGCATCCACTGCATACGTATCTCATCTGAATATGAGAATCAGAGTCTTCGTAGCTCGGCTGACCTATGGGTTGGGTAATTGTGCTCGCTAAGACATCGCGTCTTATGCCTACGTATCTCATCTGGAATGAGAATCAGAGCAAGCCGTAGTTCGGCTAACTACGGGGTTATGGATTGGGTTTTGGACGAACGACGTCACTACGCAATCTACCGGATGCTCGACCTTTGGAGACTTACTCGCCTGTAGTAGAAGGAGTTAACGTGTTGCTTTAGGTTTTAGGGTTTGGGATGCTCAAGGGCAAAAGGCAGTCCTTGACGAAGGAACCGCGCTACCTGCAGGGATACGAACACATACAAAACAAACATGTATAAAGTAAATGTGCCAACAAGGGGCTCAGAAGTAAATAAACAAAAGAAAACAAATGCCTCCTATCGAGGTCTTCCAGCTAAGAAAGCGATAAAATGCAGAAAAGAGGTAAAAGTACCACACGGATAAAGATCCGAAATAACAGCAATTAAAGGAGTAAGAAAACCAGGGATCTCCTAAGCTAATGCCATCAAAGAAAGGTGAGTCAGTACAGGTAATTGGAATGAACCTCCAGGGGGTATCCCACAAATAAAGTGGGAAAACCACGCAAACCATCTCTGCAAGAGTTTGTGAGCCCTCACAAAAACTCAACAAAAGGGTTAGTGAAACACGATAAGCATTTTTTTCATGGATAACAGTATGGTTTCAGAAACATCAAACCCTGTGGCATACATTTTAGAAATCATGTGATTAAACATTCAAGGCATAGGTTTCACCCATTCATGCATAACTAAACCCGTGGGCAAAAACATAATGAAATTCATCCATTATACCTCATACATTCAGATGATCCAAATTAAGAGCATAAAATTATGGGAATGAGGCAAACCTGATGGGAGAGACCGGTTGAAATGTTAGGGTTTGCGTGAGATAAAGTGTGTGAGTCAGATTGAATTTTTTCAGAGCTGCCTGGGGGTTGCTCTGAGTTCTCTGTCAGGTTTCTCTCCAGGTTTTGTCAAGGGTTTTGTTTCAAGGAAACCTCAGAGTATTTTGCTTCTCTTCCTTTTTCTGTCTGATCTCCCTCTTTTATAACCTGATTTTCATGGCTTTGTGGGCTCAAATGAGAGAGGTCCAAGTCCAAGTTTTTTTCTATTATATATATATATATATATATTTTTATTATTTTTATTTATTTATTTCGTTTTATTTTTCGTTTATTTTTTATTTTTTATTTATTTTTTAAATAAAGTTTCTTGGATCTAATTCTGATTGACATGATGAAATGCAATATGAAATGCTAAATGAATGCATGAATGAGGGGGGCAAATTTTGGGGTGTTTCAGCCGGTCCCGATCTTTGAAGCAGTTTGGAACAATCATTTGGTTCTGATTAGTCATTCTCAACCAAAGACAAGAGCACAATGGACTTCAAAGTTGGTAGGGAAAGTAGTGGTCATTGTATTCAATGTACCCCTTTTCCATGCAAATTACCATTTTCAAACTTTGTAAAGATCCATGGAGTCCCGTCATTCGCGGACTACCATTCTATTAAATAAAGTTGAGCTTTTATCCAATTATTTCTACTCTTATTTACTTCTGTTAGATAAAATTGAATTTTTCTGATGATAATTTTGAAATAAATTAATGAATAATTATTTTTCTTAAAATAATAAAAGCATTCACTTTAAGAATAACCGATTTCAGTAAGGAATGTCAACATCAATCTAAGAACAAGTAAGTTTTGAAGTGCAAAACATTGTTGGTCTTCCCTAAGCAGTTGGTTTGGTAACTTTTTCCTCCCCAATAGTTTGTCGTTTGTTCCCAGCATGGTTGATGAGTTTCTCCCCGAGTAATTCATCATCCCTAGTAGATTTGGTGGGTCTCATTCCCAGTTGAGATGATGATTGGTCCCCTTTACAAATTCATCTTCCCTAGCTAGGGTGTTCATGCTTTGATCCCCTAGTTTGTGATTTGGGTGATTGGACCCTGGATATACGGAACCTTTATTTGGTTTCCAGATCCCCATTTGCATTTGATTGTGTTGTATAACTTCGAAAATTTCTCCTTTGTGTGAGTCAGATCCGGTTATCTTTGCCTTGGAATCGGTTTATTTCGTAATTTCCAAGAAGAATTTGACGATTATTGAGGAATTTGATGGTCTTTGGTGTGTTCCAACAAGTCACAACATCCCCAACAATTTGCTCGATTCCTCATTCAGAGTTTTATCTCTTGTATTCCCCGGCGGAGTTCATCTTCTGATAGAAGATCCCTCGTTCCCGACAATATTTGGTTCTGAGCAGCATTTGATTTTGTCCCCTGCAAGGTTGTCTCCATTTGATATAGTGTTGACCTAAAATTCTCCGCAGTGTTGATTTGTTTGGATCCTTAGCAGATCCTTCCCTATCCTCGACATGTTTAGGTGATCATCCTTCATCAGTGCTCTTTCCCCTCAGAGTTTGCCACGATTGATTGAAATCATGTTCCCCGTGACTTTCCCCAGCCAGAGTTGATTTATTCAGAGCTAGATGATTTATTTTCATCCCTAGCATTTTCTCCAGTTGGTGTTTCCATCTTGTTGAGATTAGCCGAGTGTTGTAGTGATGATTCAAATCTTTGTTATTTGTATCCTTTGCGCTGTTTTGTCAACATAATCATAATCATATACATGTATATTCATGCATAAAACACAACATCAAATATTTCATTGTGCATCTTACCACATTGATTTTCCTTCTGATCCCCTGATTTGGTGACATTATTTTCCCATGCAGATTTGGTGTGTTTGTCCTCCTTCAATTGTATAGTGTCAACCCCTTAAGTAGAAAGAGTTTATCATTTCTCACTCCCCACTGAGATATTTCCTCGTGGATGATGATTATTTCAGTTTCCTCCCCAGTTTATATGGATAGAACCACTCCCCTTGATTTATATCCTCATTGGGTTGAGTCTTTGACTGACCGCTTTTTTCTAGTTCTTGCCTAGATAGATCTTTCAGGTGGTGCTTGATTCTTACAACTATAGATGGTGAAGAGTTCACGTGTCCTGTGAATGCTGATGCAGTCAAGAAGTACTTTGCATAAAAAGAAAAGAATAACTCGCTAAGTTGAAAACCCAAAAGGGCGGCTTAGGAAAAAATGAGCGTCTCGGTGGATTGAAAACCCGAAAGGATGGTCCAGGCAAAATTTAGAGACATAAAACAAAAAATTTATCCCGGTAGATTGAGTACCCCACCTTGGGGAAATCTAGGCAAAAAATTAGGGATTATGGCAAGTAACTGCATCTGGCCGGTGTCGCAACCTGAAAAATACAGTGCGCGAAAAAACAACCGACGAAAGAAAATGACAGAAGAGTCGCCACCGTGCGTTATTCATCCCAAAGGAGGGAAAGGAAACGCTCGAAGTAAACCTGAAAAAGGAAAGGAAAAGACGGGGTCTCGCAACCAAATCTTGGGTTCGGGAGTCGGTTATGCGAAGGGAAGGTATTAGCACCCCTACGCATCCGCAGTACTCTACGGGATCCACTTTTGTAGTTCTTGTCTAAAGGGTGTGAGTTTATCTTGTGCTGTTTACCAAAAAAAAAGGGTTAAATGAAAATGACTCGCGCGGATGTCGCATCCACTGCATACGTATTTCATCTGAATATGAGAATCAGAGTCTTCGTAGCTCAGCTGACCTATGGGTTGGGTAATTGTGCTCGCTAAGACATCGCGTCTTATGCCTACGTATCTCATCTGGAATGAGAATCAGAGCAAGCCGTAGTTCGGCTAACTACGGGGTTATGGATTGGGTTTTGGACGAACGACGTCACTACGCAATCTACCGGATGCTCGACCTTTGGAGACTTACTCGCCTGTAGTAGAAGGAGTTAACGTGTTGCTTTGGGTTTTAGGGTTTGGGATGCTCAAGGGCAAAAGGCAGTCCTTGACGAAGGAACCGCGCTACCTGCAGGGATACGAACACATACAAAACAAACATGTATAAAGTAAATGTGCCAACAAGGGGCTCAGAAGTAAATAAACAAAAGAAAACAAATGCCTCCTATCGAGGTCTTCCAGCTAAGAAAGCGATAAAATGCAGAAAAGAGGTAAAAGTACCACACGGATAAAGATCCGAAGTAACAGCAATTAAAGGAGTAAGAAACCCAGGGATCTCCCAAGCTAATGCCATCAAAGAAAGGTGAGTCAGTACAGGTAATTGGAATGAACCTCCAGGGGGTATCCCACAAATAAAGTGGGAAAACCACGCAAACCATCTCTGCAAGAGTCTGTGAGCCCTCACAAAAACTCAACAAAAGGGTTAGTGAAACACGATAAGCATTTTTTTCATGGATAACAGTATGGTTTCAGAAACCTCAAACCCTGTGGCATACATTTCAGAAATAATGTGATTAAACATTCAAGGCATAGGTTTCACCCATTCATGCATAATTAAACTCGTGGGCAAAAACATAATGAAATTCATCCATTATACCTCATACATTCAGATGATCCAAATTAAGAGCATAAAATTATGGGAATGAGGCAAACCTGATGGGAGAGACCGGTTGAAATGTTAGGGTTTGCGTGAGATGAAAGTGTGTGAGTCAGATTGAATTTTTTCAGAGCTGCCTGGGGGTTGCTCTGAGTTCTCTGTCAGGTTTCTCTCCAGGTTTTGTCAAGGGTTTTGTTTCAAGGAAACCTCAGAGTATTTTGCTTCTCTTCCTTTTTCTGTCTGATCTCCCTCTTTTATAACCTGATTTTCATGGCTTTGTGGGCTCAAATGAGAGAGGTCCAAGTCCAAGTTTTTTTCTATTATATTTTTTTTATTATTATTATTTTTATTTATTTATTTATTTATTATTATTATTATTATTATTATTATTATTATTATTTTTGAAATAAAGTTTCTTGGATCTAATTCTGATTGACATGATGAAATGCAATATGAAATGCTAAATGAATGCATGAATGAGGGGGGCAAATTTTGGGGTGTTACAGCTGCCCCTATTCAATCATCAGCTAACCCGAGTAGGATGAAAGCGAACAGCTTATCAGACAAACGGGGTGAGCTGTGATTGAATACCAAAGACAGACCGAAAATTTGCGCTCCGAGAACACCACAAAAACGCGGAAATACACCGCGCTGTTTATTTTTCTTCCGATCCTCTGGCTGGATCTGAATCAGTCTTCTGGCTTAATCTGGAGTTTCGATCCTCTGGCTGAACCTATACTCAATTTAGTCCTCTGGTTGGATATTAATTTTGATCCTCGGGCTGGATACGATTTTGATCTTCTGGCTAGATCTCCTTCGTTTCGATTCTCTGGCTGAATCTATTTCCTTTGATTCTCTGGCTGAATCTACTTCGATCTTCTGGCTAGATCTGAATTGTTGCGATTTTCGATCTTCTGGCTAGATCTTCTTTGTTTCGATTCTCTGGCTGAATCTACTTCGATCTTTTGGCTAGATCTGGATTGTTTTGATGATAAATTCCCATCATTAGGATCCCGCATCTGAGGCATGCGCTGGTTGACCCTCTTTTGAAATCTACACCCAACCTTCATATTAGATATACAGCTTCGAGAATATTCCACTTTTGGGCTTCGTACATATTCTTCGGGCTAGAACATGTTGTAACGACTCCTCAATTAGACTTGGGCTTGCTGGGGAAATAAAGCTTGTAGGCGACTTCACTGGGGAATCTTCAAATTGAGCCTTAGGCTGGCTTACTGGAACACGATTCTCAGGCTGAATCTTCAAAATGACCCTCAGGCTGGATCACTGGAACACGATTCTCAGGCTGAATCTTCGAAATGACCCTCAGGCTGGATCACTGGAAAACGATTCTCAGGCTGAATCTTCGAAATGACCCTTAGGCTGGATCACTGGTAAACGATTCTCAGGCTGAATCTTCAAAACGACCCTCAGGCTGGATCACTCACGCTTGATCCTCTGGCTGGATCTCATGACCTTGGTTGTAAAGTAATTCTTCAGTCTGCTTGGAAGAACCTGTTTATCAGCTTATGTGTATGCTTGATATGATATGCATGCAAATGCAAATGTTATGCATGGAGTAAAAAGAAATCTGCTTGGGGAAGCAAACTCCGGTAGGGAACAGATCGCTGTATCAATCCTTGAATGCTCTGTGGGGAATGATCCGTCTGCCGGGACCAATGAGCCACCAAAATAAATCGGCTGCTTGAAAAGTTGACCTTGCGGGGGGAGTATCAACTATGGAAACTTTGTTCGGCGAGGCTCTGTGAGGAGAGTCTGTGGGGAAAACACTTCCTGGGGAAATGTCGTAGGAAACGACCTTTGCTGGGGATATGAACTTGCTAATCGCCCTCAAGCTGGGGATTAACAAATCTATTAAAAATAATCTGCTGGGGAATGAGATGAACACTGGGAACACCACCCTCTCATATGTTGGTTATGCAACCACTCCGCTGTTGCTAGGAAGATACAGTCTGACACTGTCAACTCCGCTGGGGATATATAGTCTGGATACTGTCAACTCTGCTGGGGAACATGCTCTGCTGAGGAGAGACTTTGTCAACCGCTTGGGGATGAGGATTCATGACTTGGCATCCGGTTCCTGTGACCTGCAACCAAAAATACACGTATGCATCGGGGGAATTACTCGGTTTGAATTCACCGTCCGGGATTAAGCACATTCAAAGCAATTTTAAATGTTTTCCTGTGCAAATCATCTGCAAAAGCCACCATTATGTTCATATGCAATATGTTTTATCAAAAATTCGGACATTTTTGCAAACAAACTGATAAATGAAAAATAAAGAGGCTCTTTAACTGAATTATTCGACTCTTACTGGGGAGAAAATTTGTGCCAGGAATAGGCGAGGGTATCAGGAAGCTGATCCCTGAAAAGAGGTGATCGCTATAAAAAGAGAACTATCCTAATGGCAATGGGGATACGGGGTCCCACCGAGTTTCGACTCTGCTATGGCTCGTATGTCCTCAAGACGCTCTGCTCATCTTGCTTTCTGAAGTGGATGATTAGTCGATCTTTAACCTTCGAAGATTGCCGGATTGAATGAAACGGTGATATAACACTGATGAACTCAGATCACAGTCATTCGCTTATTCCCTAACTTTTGCCTGGATCGCCCCCTTTTCGGGTTTTCAATCCACCGGGATACCCATTTTTGCCTGAGCCGCCCTTTTGGGTTTTCGACTCACCGGGTGTACTCTTTTTTTATATCCCTAATTTTTGCCCGAACCTCTTTATTCTTTTTTTTTGGTTCGTCGGGATGCTCTTTTTTTGCCTGGACTATTCTTTTTATCGTCCAGCGGGTCTATTTTATGCGAAGTATATTTTTTTTAACTGCGTCTGAGTTAATAGGGGACGGGAATCCTTCGCCATCCATGGTTGTTAGCATCAAAGCTCCGCCATAGAAAATCCTTTTAACCACGTACGGACCCTCATAGTTCGGTGTCCATTTGCCCCTGTGATCTGTGTTGGAAGGAAGAAATCTTTAGAGTACCAATTCACCGACTTGATACCCCCGAGGGCGCACTTTCTAACCAAATGCTTTCTTCATTCGTCTCTGACCGAGATACGTCAATTCTGGGTACGTAGTTCCAGCATAGCACCTTAATCCGTTGGTTTGATTGATGACCAAAGCTGAATCCCCGTATACATCCAGGGTTTTAATCTGTATATTGACGGCTTCCTCAAGTCTTAGGATACAAGCTTCGTATTCGGCTTCATTGTTGGTGCAGGGAAAAGTTATTTTGGAACCAAATGGCATATGAACCCCCTTTCGGTGTGATCAACACTACACCAACTCCGCGACCATTGACGTGGACCGCCCCATCAAACATCATAACCCATTTGGATTCAGGGTCAGGCCCCTCCTCCGGGAGTGGTTCCTCTCAATCTTTCGATTTGAGAAACATGATGTCCTCATCAGGAAAGTCAAACCTCATAGGTTGATAATCATCAATCGGTTGCTCTGCAAGGTAGTCTGACAAGACACTTCCTTTGATGGCTTTTTGTGAAGGGTATTGGATGTCATACTTTTTCAGCATCATTTGCCACCTAGCAACCCTTCCGGTAAACGCTGGCTTTTCAAAAATATACTTGACTTGATCCATCTTTGATATCAATAGAATCGTGTGAGTCAACATATACTGTCTTAGTCGGCGAGCAGCCCATGCCAAAGCGCGGCAAGTTTTCTCGAGCAATGAGTATCTTTGTTCACAGTCGGTAAACTTTTGCTAAGGTAGTATATTGCATGCTCTTTTCGACCTGACTCGTCATGCTGACCGAGCACACAACCCATTGACCTTTCTAACACAGTCAAGTACATGATCAACGGTCTTTCCTCTCGGCCTGTAGACTTGCCCCGATCTTGATCTCTTTCTTATCGTCTGCGGTACCGATGTTGACGGTCTCAATCACCTCCTGATAAGGTGTAATAGCTCGGTCCTCCTGTATCAACAATCTGGCTAACCCTTCAGGCAATTCACAATCTTCCTCAACCCCTTCTTCGGCTTAATAGATAGGATTGTCGAAGTCATACTTGGCCATAGCAGTGTCGTTAGTAGTGAGATTCGGGTGGTCCGCTCTGCATGATGGAGGATCATGCTTTACCTTAGAATGAGAGATTTTTTTTTGGAAAGAAAGAAAAAACGAAAAAAGAAACATTGCCATTTTTTTTTGTAAAAGTAAAAAAAAACTGAAAGAAAGAGAACACAAAATTGTTTGCAAAAGCCGTCCTTTATTGATGATAAAAATAATTGCGAAATGTAACTAAATGGATGGCCCTACAAATGAGCCGTTACACCTTGGGCAAAGTGTAAGACTTTATTATGCATGTAATAAAGGAAAACAATAAAAATCACTCTTTCAGTAGAGTAACTCAGACGGTTTTTTCAGACGACCAATTGTCGAGCTTTTCTCCTGGGACACACGGGCGAATCCAGCTATCTAAGTCACAGTCGCTGTCAGCCTTGTCTTCATCTGCAGCATTGACGATGTGGGGAGAAACCAAACCCCCGCTGGAGAGAGTACCGGTTTCATTCTTCTGAGATCCCGGAGTATACCCCAATCCAAACTTGTCTTCTTTGATGACTGGCTCCACAAATTTGCCCCAGCCTTGGGCATCACCAACTTTAACCACTTCGACAGCTTGCTTGTATGAAGAGATAGAAGTCCCGACCTTCTCAAACTCAGGTGAAAAGACAGCTTCGGGCGCGACCTCATTGATGTTTATGGCTTCGAAGCCCTGACACAGCATCTCGTGCATCTCGCCGTCCATCTCTACATACTTAAATGTAGACAGGTGGCTAACAAAAATATCCTCTTCACCATAGACAGTGACGACCTGACCTTCTAGTTCATATTTGAGCTTCTGGTGGAGGGTAGAAGTAACAACACCGGCAACATGAATCCAAGGCCAACCTAGCAGACAGCTGTAGGCAGGCTGGATATCCATCACATAAAAGGTGCTCTTGAACACCTGCGGTCCAATCTTAACTGGCAACTCAACTTCGCCAAAGACTGCTCTCTTAGAGCCATCAAAAGCCCTCACAACTAAGTTACTTGGTCTCAGGATGGTGTCATCGCAATCCAACTTCATTAAGGATTTCTTTGGAAGAACATTCAAAGAAGAGCCTGTATCAACCAAAACATGGGAAAGCATCACCCATTTGCACTCCATTGTGATATGCAAGGCTTTGTTGTGATTCCTCCCCTCAGATGTCAGGTCATTATCGGTGAAACCTAGCCCCCGGCTAGCGTTTACATTGGAAACTACCGACTCCAGCTGGTTAACAGTTATCTCCGATGGAACATAGGCCATATTCAGTACTTTCAACAAGGCTGCTCTGTGCGCCTCAGAGCACAGCAACAGTGAGAGAATGGAGATCTTTAAGGATGTCTGATTTAGCTGGTCGACTACCTTGTAGTCACTTTTCTTGATAATCCTCATAAACTCATCCACTTCCTTCTCGAATGCGGTCTTAGGAGGATCTTCCTCAGTAGTAACCTCTTCAGCGGCCATCTGTTTCCCTTTAGCCTTGGCAGCTGCCTCGGCTTCAGTATTCACGCGTAATATTGATGGTGCAAATAGGCGTCCACTGCGAGTGAAGCCACCAACCCCTCCAACATTGTCTACAGCGGAGCTACCAATGTCAATGTCTTCTTCGTTAACTTTCTGCCCCTGGCAGTAGATATCAGCCCCATAGTGCCACGGGATAACATTGTCTTTCTCATACGGAACGGGTCCTGGTATTGTGATGGTGATCGGACCAACCAAAGTCGGTTGAGGGCTGTCAGAGTAAATTGCAACTGGTGCTGAATTTTCGATGTTCACCGCTGCTGGTTCTGTACTTTCTGGGAAATATATTGTTGCCGGAGCGAGTCTCTCGGGAACATATATTTCTTCAGGAGTGAAATAAAACGTCACCGTCGATACATCATTCTTCACTGGACGGGCCTGATCGAACTGAAGACAACCTTCATCTATCAGTTGCTGAATACCCCTTCTCAAACTGTCACATCCGTTTTCGGCAGCTTGACAATTTCTGCATTCTTCCCTACAGCCCGGGAAAATCTGTCCTTTCAGAAGTCGGTCTTTAACCACCGATAGCGAAGTCTTCACCTTAGTCACATCAGAAACCAAATTCAAAGTTTCCCCACTATCAACAGCATTAATCCTCTGCCCGCCGTGAGCCGACATCGGGTTCTGGATAACATTAGGCACCGGAGCAAAATTGATAGCCTGGGCATCTCTCAAATCTTGTACCTTTAACTGGAGAGCCTTGCAATTATCTGTAGTATGGCTAGGTGCGTTGGAATGAAAAGGACATCTGGCGTTGACATCATAACCTCTAGGCAAATTATTAGGATCGATTGGTGGGGCCAGAGTTCTCAACGTAACCAGATTCATGTCAATCAGCTTGGGAAGTAATACTGAATAAGGCATTGGGATTGGCTCGATGACCCGGTCCGTCTGCCTTGGACGTTGTTGATAGTGTCTCTGCTGACCCGGATTACCTCCTTGTTGTTGATTGTTGTACCTGGGTTGTTGTTGTGGATGATATTGCGGTTGAGGAACAGGTGTTGGAATAGTGACTGCGGCCACTTGATCTTGATAATAATTAGGGCGTCCTCTACCCCTCTGCCGGCATACACAACGCTTGCCTCGCCTTCTTTTCTTCGCTGACCGTTACCAGCAAACGGTCTCTTGGGACCTGATGAGTTGGAAGCACTATTGTCTTGAATTCAGCCCATCTTCAACAGACTCTCGATTCTTTCTCCAGCAATTACTATCTCTGCAAAGCTGATTGACGGGCAAGCAACCAATCTCTCAATATAATTGCCTTGAAGAGTGTTCATGAACATGTCCGCCATCTCCCTTTCAGACATAGGGGGTTGGACGGACGCAACAATCTGTCTCCAACGCTGAGCATACTCTCTAAAGGTTTCCTTGGCAGTCTGAGACATACCTTGCAACAAGGTCCGATTTGGAGCCATGTCCAAGTTGTATTGATAATGCTTGACAAAAGCCTCTGCCAAGTCTTTCCAGCTTTTGATGGTAGTACGAGACAAATGAGAATACCATTCACGAGAAGCTCCAGTTAGATTGTCTTCAAAATAGTACATCCACAGCTTTTCATCTTCCGTGTGAGCTCCCAACCTTCCCAGATAAGATTGGAGATGAGTGCGTGGGCAAGAAGCCCCGTTGTATTTCTCAAAAGTAGGGGGTCTGAACTTGTGAGGAATCCTTACTCCCTGAACCAGACCAAGATTTGTGACATCAAAGCCTAAGGAATTTTGAGACTCCAAAGATTTGAGCTTCTCAGCAAGCTCATCCATACGGCGAGTGGTCTCGAGGGCCTCGTCGTGCAAAGAAAATTGATCATACTGATAATCTTCAGTAACGGGGCACCCGTTAATCCGAATCCCTTGATTCACATTGTACCTTCCGCCAATATCATTTCCAACATTCCCTGTGTTGCCAACATTACCCGGGTTTCCATCAGCATTTGCGTTACCCGCGTTACCAGTGTTCACAGGGTTATCAGCGTTCCCAGGGTTACCAGGGTTTCCCTCAGCATTTGGTATCTCCACCTCCGGATCGGGCCTCGGTTGCTCAACCAATTCCCTCAGCTTTTCCTGGCATTCTGCCATACCAGTCATCAATGTCATGAACTGATCCATCCTTTCACGCATATCAGCCAGCTCTTTCCTTTGTCGGGTACCTGTGGACTCGCTTGGGACCAATAACTGCCTGATACAGGGAACAAACATTAGACACTGCGGTGACACCTGCAAAACAGACAAGGGTTAATATGCATGGTATGCGATGCACCGCTTGTTCAGTTTTAAGGCACCCCCATTTTGAAAGGGAATACCCTGCAAATGAATAAGCATGAGATGTTGGATGCAAATATGCAGATGATGTTATGCAATGCAAAGGCATGTCAATCAGAATTGATGGATCCGCTTGAACATCTTAAGAGAAATTCACTGAGGAATATAATACAAGACCAAAACTCTGCTCCAGAAAACCGGGTTGGTTGGAGGTTAAGGTTTCCTGAATTTAGCCCGCCCCTCACTGGTAGGTTCTAAGAACAGAAGTTCGTCAGCTTCAGCCCTTCAGTCGCGAATAATACGTTTACCACTGAAGGTTTGGTATTATTACGGGACAAAAGACCTCCATTGACTCCCCTCAACAGGACATCCTAATAGCAAGTTCCCAGTCTCGGGATCCTCAGATTGAGCAGCGAGAATGCACCCACCAGAGCTAACATAATCATATCTCGGAGGAGAGGCCTCAACTGAGTTCTCGGGAAATGGTCACCAGAGTCGACAATTTCTAGAGGAACATCCTGCCGTTACGGAACACCCGTAAGACATAATATATCCAAAAGAAACCTCGTCTGGGTGTGGTTCTTCACGAACGACTTAACGTAGCAACACGCCACGCAAGCCTCATGATTATCCACTCTAAAACCTGTGTGTACACTCAAGCCTGGGTAATGAGCTTATCTCTCATAGAACACCCCATCCCAACAAACAAACAAACAGATCCAACAGATACAACAGATGCATGCAAGCAGGTAAGCAAATAAAGGTACAAAAGCATGAACACCCAATAAACAAGAAATTCACAAAAGCTAGGAGGGACTTGCTTAGGGAAGATGGACCAACAAGAGGTCAACTTCTTAGTGTCCCCAGCAGAGTCGCCAGCTGTCGCAACCTGAAAAATACAGTGCGCGAAAAAACAACCGGCGAAAGAAAATGACAGAAGAGTCGCCACCGTGCGTTATTCATCCCAAAGGAGGGAAAGGAAACGCTCGAAGTAAACCTGAAAAAGGAAAGGACAAGACGGGGTCTCGCAACCAAATCTTGGGTTCGGGAGTCGGTTATGCGAAGGGAAGGTATTAGCACCCCTACGCATCCGTAGTACTCTACGGGATCCACTTTTGTAGTTCTTGTCTAAAGGGTGTGAGTTTATCTTGTGCTGTTTACCAAAAAAAAAGGGTTAAAAGAAAATGACTCGCGCAGATGTCGCATCCACTGCATACGTATCTCATCTGAATATGAGAATCAGAGTCTTCGTAGCTCGGCTGACCTACGGGTTGGGTAATTGTGCTCGCTAAGACATCGCGTCTTATGCCTACGTATCTCATCTGGAATGAGAATCAGAGCAAGCCGTAGTTCGGCTAACTACGGGGTTATGGATTGGGTTTTGGACGAACGACGTCACTACGCAATCTACCGGATGCTCGACCTTTGGAGACTTACTCGCCTGTAGTAGAAGGAGTTAACGTGTTGCTTTAGGTTTTAGGGTTTGGGATGCTCAAGGGCAAAAGGCAGTCCTTGACGAAGGAACCGCGCTACCTGCAGGGATACGAACACATAAAAAACAAAAATGTATAAAGTAAATGTGCCAACAAGGGGCTCAGAAGTAAATAAACAAAAGAAAACAAATGCCTCCTATCGAGGTCTTCCAGCTAAGAAAGCGATAAAATGCAGAAAAAAGGTAAAAGTACCACACGGATAAAGATCCGAAGTAACAACAATTAAAGGAGTAAGAAACCCAGGGATCTCCCAAGCTAATGCCATCAAAGAAAGGTGAGTCAGTACAGGTAATTGGAATGAACCTCCAGGGGGTATCCCACAAATAAAGTGGGAAAACCACGCAAACCATCTCTGCAAGAGTCTGTGAGCCCTCACAAAAACTCAACAAAAGGGTTAGTGAAACACGATAAGCATTTTTTTCATGGATAACAGTATGGTTTCAGAAACCTCAAACCCTGTGGCATACATTTCAGAAATCATGTGATTAAACATTCAAGGCATAGGTTTCACCCATTCATGCATAACTAAACCCGTGGGCAAAAACATAATGAAATTCATCCATTATACCTCATACATTCAGATGATCCAAATTAAGAGCATAAAATTATGGGAATGAGGCAAACCTGATGGGAGAGACCGGTTGAAATGTTAGGGTTTGTGTGAGATGAAAGTGTGTGAGTCAAATTGAATTTTTTCAGAGCTGCCTGGGGGTTGCTCTGAGTTCTCTGTCAGGTTTCTCTCCAGGTTTTGTCAAGGGTTTTGTTTCAAGGAAACCTCAGAGTATTTTGCTTCTCTTCCTTTTTCTGTCTGATCTCCCTCTTTTATAACCTGATTTTCATGGCTTTGTGGGCTCAAATGAGAGAGGTCCAAGTCCAAGTTTTTTTCTATTATATTTTATTTATTTTTTTTATTATTATTTTTATTTATTTATTTATTTATTTCGTTTTATTTTTATTTTTTATTTATTTTTAAAATAAAGTTTCTTGGATCTAATTCTGATTGACATGATGAAATGCAATATGAAATGCTAAATGAATGCATGAATGAGGGGGGCAAATTTTGGGGTGTTACAGCCGGTCCCGATCTTTGAAGCAGTTTGGAACAATCATTTGGTTCTGATTAGTCATTCTCAACCAAAGACAAGAGCACAATGGACTTCAAAGTTGGTAGGGAAAGTAGTGGTCATTGTATTCAATGTACCCCTTTTCCATGCAAATTACCATTTTCAAACTTTGTAAAGATCCATGGAGTCCCGTCATTCGCGGACTACCATTCTATTAAATAAAGTTGAGCTTTTATCCAATTATTTCTACTCTTATTTACTTCTGTTAGATAAAATTGAATTTTTGCTGATGATAATTTTGAAATAAATTAATGAATAATTATTTTTCTTAAAATAATAAAAGCATTCACTTTAAGAATAACCGATTTCAGTAAGGAATGTCAACATCAATCTAAGAACAAGTAAGTTTTGAAGTGCAAAACATTGTTGGTCTTCCCTAAGCAGTTGGTTTGGTAACTTTTTCCTCCCCAATAGTTTGTCGTTTGTTCCCAGCATGGTTGATGAGTTTCTCCCCGAGTAATTCATCATCCCTAGTAGATTTGGTGGGTCTCATTCCCAGTTGAGATGATGATTGGTCCCCTTTACAAATTCATCTTCCCTAGCTAGGGTGTTCATGCTTTGATCCCCTAGTTTGTGATTTGGGTGATTGGACCCTGGATATACGGAACCTTTATTTGGTTTCCAGATCCCCATTTGCATTTGATTTAGTTGTATAACTTCGACAATTTCTCCTTTGTGTGAGTCAGATCCGGTTATCTTTGCCTTGGAATCGGTTTATTTCGTAATTTCCAAGAAGAATTTAACGATTATTGAGGAATTTGATGGTCTTTGGTGTGTTCCAACAAGTCACAACATCCCCAACAATTTGCTCGATTCCTCATTCAGAGTTTTATCTCTTGTATTCCCCGGCGGAGTTCATCTTCTGATAGAAGATCCCTCGTTCCCGACAATATTTGGTTCTGAGCAGCATTTGATTTTGTCCCCTGCAAGGTTGTCTCCATTTGATATAGTGTTGACCTAAAATTCCCCGCAGTGTTGATTTGTTTGGATCCTTAGCAAATCCTTCCCTATCCTCGACATGTTTAGGTGATCATCCTTCATCAGTGCTTTTTCCCCTCAGAGTTTGCCACGATTGATTGAAATCATGTTCCCCATGACTTTCCCCAGCCAGAGTTGATTTATTCAGAGCTAGATGATTTATTTTCATCCCTAGCATTTTCTCCAGTTGGTGTTTCCATCTTGTTGAGATTAGCCGAGTGTTGTAGTGATGATTCAAATCTTTGTTATTTGTATCCTTTGCGCTGTTTTGTCAACATAATCATAATCATATACATGTATATTCATGCATAAAACACAACATCAAATATTTCATTGTGCATCTTACCACATTGATTTTCCTTCTGATCCCCTGATTTGGTGACATTATTTTCCCATGCAGATTTGGCGTGTTTGTCCTCCTTCAATTGTATAGTGTCAACCCCTTAAGTAGAAAGAGTTTATCATTTCTCACTCCCCACTGAGATATTTCCTCGTGGATGATGATTATTTCAGTTTCCTCCCCAGTTTATATGGATAGAACCACTCCCCTTGATTTATATCCTCATTGGGTTGAGTCTTTGACTGACCGCTTTTTTCTAGTTCTTGCCTAGATAGATCTTTTGGTCTCCAAGAGTCTATTGAGTAGTAATTGGTAATATTCATCTTGATGGTGAGTATATTACTTTTACCCAGTACCCGGTAAAGTGTAATCTACTTCCTTTGTTTTTCCCCAGCGGATTCGTTCTCACGTTTCCCCGGTAAATTTATCCTTGATATGTTCATCCTAACCGGTGACGGGTGTTTTTCCTTTTTGATTTTCTACCCAGTAAAAAGGTAGTTGTAATCCCTACTTTTATTCCCAGAGAGTTTATCCTTGATATGTTCACTTTAACCAGTGATAGATTTTTCTCTTCTTTGCGGTCTTCTTCCCAGTAAATGGTAGGTATAAATCCTATTTTCCCCCAGAGTTAATCCTTGATATGTTCACTCTAACCAGTGACATGTTCTCTCTATTTTTATGGTCTTCTGCCCAGTAACCGGTGGATGTAAATCCCATTTCCTTTGTTGAGTCTATCCTTGATATGTTCATCCTAACCGGTGACAGATAGTCTCCCTTTGGTCTTCTGCCTAGTAACTGGTAGTTGTAATTCTTATATTCCTCCGGCAGTCTATCCTTGATATGTTTACCCTAACGGGTAACATATATTCTTCCTCATTCCCCAGGTGGTCTATCCTTGATATGTCCATCCTAACCAATGACGGGTATTCTTCCTTCGATTTTATCCTTGATATGTTCACTTTAACCAGTGACAGATACTCTCTCTTTGGTCTTCTGCCCAGTAACTGGTAGTTGTAAATCCTATTTGATTTCTCTCCCCAATAGGTTATTCTTACCCTGTAACCGGTAATGGATACACCTCTTTTTCCTCAACAAGTCATCCTTGATATATTTACCCTAACCGGTAATGAATGTCCCGCTGCAAGAGTGTATTATCTTCCTACCTAGTAACCGGTAATAGATAATATATATCTTTTACTCCTGTGTTGAAGTTCATTCTTCCCCAGTTGAGTTTGAGTGCATATTTCCTTAGTGAAATTGCCATTTCCTGTTTGGTTTGAGTATTTCAGTTTTGTTCTGATCTATTCCTATCCCCTGCATATTTTCCTTATCCCCCAGACCGAGTCTTCCCGTTGATTTATTTTCGTGGAAATTCCCCTCGCGCCCCTAGCAGTTTTTAAGTCATAGCCTAGCCTGCGCATAGCTTTTTATCCCCCGAAGTCTCTATCTCCCCAGTGAGTCTTCCTTATGGAATGCACTATGTTCTTGTGGATTTTCACTCTCTTCCGGATTCTTTTCCTTTGTGACAGTTTATTCCCCCCATAAAGATTACTTTTAACATTCATATCATATGCATCATGAGGTCTCTTAGGGGCCAAAATTTGTTTATAGATGTTGTTATTTAAGTCCATTCTACTGAGTTGATATGAAGATTTTAACCTTCGCATCCTCAACTAGAATATCCTTAAATATGGGCAACTGTAAGACCCCAATTTTGACCATAAGATCCCTCATGCTATCACATCATTTGCATTGGCTTTGGGATCACACCTTGGCATCCTCCTTACCCCTCATTCAATGGGTTTGCATTGGGAGATATCATCAAGCATATTTTATTGTATCATACTTTGTTTTTCATTATTTACTAACCAAAATGTCAAAAATATGTCTATGTATAACTTTGTTTCTTTTGTAGGTAGTATGTGCTTCCACCTATGCCTCATCAAGCTCACAACTAGGTTTTGAGACCCTCAGTACAAGGAGATCAATCAATAAATGGTTCACATTGGTTCTAAACATCATATATGGATCCCCATGTTCTTCATTTATCATTTGGATCAAGAAATCATCAAGAATTTGAAGCTTGTTTGCCTAGTTCATCTAGGTATCTTGTGTGACTTCCTCAGCAAGTTTCTTCAACATTTGATCAAATATTTCAATGGATACTTCATATTACATCATATTATACATATATGATCCTCCATGAGTCCCAAAGATCAAGATAACTTCAAGTTTGCAAGTTGGTTCAAAGAGGTTGACCAGAGAAAGTTAATTGGTCAAAACAGGGGTTCCCTAGACCCTATCTCATACAATTTTTGTCATATGGAAATTATTACAAGATAAAGGTTACTCTTTATGACATTACAAACAACTTTCATGTTGGCATCAAGATCTAGTTTGGCTTGTAAAGTCATTTTTTTATGGTGAAAGA
Source organism: Lathyrus oleraceus (assembly GCF_024323335.1). Taxonomy (NCBI): domain Eukaryota; kingdom Viridiplantae; phylum Streptophyta; class Magnoliopsida; order Fabales; family Fabaceae; genus Lathyrus; species Lathyrus oleraceus. Next base: position 385,839,907 of record NC_066583.1, read on the forward strand.
TTATAGGTCATTTTGTCTGTGCCCTAGTTAGAAGGTCAACTTCCAACGACCATAACTTGCTCAATTTTTATGATATGAAGGCCATCTAAGTTTCATAATAAATTTCAATATGTCTTCTCCAAATTTTATTCTTTTATAAATGTCAAATTTAACTTGCAAGGGCATGTACCAAGAGGAAACATTATAGGTCATTTTGGGCCATTTCCATTGAACAAGCAATTTTCCTCAACTTCTAAAATGCATAACACCTTCATGAAAAATCCAAATGAGGTCAAATTTGTGACCAAATTGAAGATGATTGAAAGATATGCAACTTTTATGAAGGAACCATTCTCATTTGAAGTTCATAGCAAAATTTTCAACTATGTTTGATTTCTCCAACCTCCACCTTAAAATTAATCATGATCCAAGATTCAAATGGAAAATTTTTCAACATGAAAGCTATTCCCCTTGATGTCACATTTCCAAAAAGTTCAAGATCACCTCATTTGGACAAGATTTTAATTACTTGCACATGGTTACTCTTCATGGTCCCATTTGGATGAATCACATGATCATTTCTCAAGTACAATTGCATGGCCTCATGTTAAGCTTTCAACATCATTCATGATCATTTGTGGACCTATTCCAATCATCTCATGGGCCTATCACACGCCCATGCAAGCATGCACTAACCTTTCCAATTTTGGCCAAATTTTCAAGTGTGTGAAAAGCAATGCAAAACCCTATAAATACATGACATTGGTGATCAGAATGAGGATCCTCTTGCCCAAGCTTCGACCTGCTTCTTCCCCAAACCCCATTGAAAGGATAATCTTGAAGATTTCTTTAGAAATCGAGTTTGAATTCTCATTCTGTTTTGTAATTGAAACTCCAAGAGTCCAAGTTTTTTAATCATCAATATCATCTCCTACAAGTAGATAGAAGCAAGCCAAGCCAAATTGAAAGGAAAATCGAGCTCAATTGAAGCAAACAGAAGGTGAATTTTTAGATTTTTCTCTTCTTCGATTCTGCCTCAATTCTCCATGATTTTGCTTGATCTTTGGTTGTCTGAACATCTACCAATGTAGGCAACAAGATTGAGTTGATTTGAGGACAAACCGAAGCAACTCAGCTCATACTCTTTAATTTTCAATTCCACGTATCTTTAAATATAGTGAGAATTGGAGAATTTTGAGGGCATATTTGGATTCCTGACGTTTTTCTCTTCAAATTAGTGTATGTATTTTTTATTTTGGTGAAGGTTGATGGTGGACCAGTCTAGTGAGGTCCACCAGAGAAGATGACTGGAGCCCTAGCTCCGGTGTTGTGTTGACACCCTCCCACCCGTTTGATCATGTTTAAACGTTTTAATCTGGACCTTTGATTTGTTTGACCCTATCTGCAGCGCATTGACTCAAGTCCATTGTGTTCTCCATGCGTGTGGTCATCAAATCCGCCACCTTAATTAATAAGGGAGATCTGATGGCCCATGATTTTTTATAATTTCTGATTTTCTTTTAATTACTCTTATTTTATTTAATTCATAATAAGTCCACTTTTAATCCAAAAAATATGGGACATTCACCAAAATTCTTTAAATATTTTTCTCTTCCATATTCTTAATTAAAATGATTTTTTGGATTGATTTTGGTATTTTTCATGAATTAAATGTTTTTGTGCATATTTTTATTTGTTTAAAAATACTTTTGACTTTCTAATTTTTTTTAAATTTTTTGGATAATGTCCTTTGACCTTGTTTGACCTAGGATAAATCCTTTGGCCATTTATTTGGTGTTTTGAAGGGATTTTAGATTTTGTCCAAGTTAAAATGTATTTTAATTCATTTTTAATGTGATTTTTAATTGATTAAATGTTTAAAAATATTGTTGACCATTTTTATGGTCTTGAGATATTTGACTTTCTGTTTGGGCCTTGGTCATGATGGATTTGATTTTTTTTGGATCAAAACCATTAAGTTTAGGGGATTGATGAAATGTACATTTCATCTCCCAAGATGAATGAATGGTTTTAATCAAATGAAATTCCTCTCATGATCAATTTGTGTTTCTATCTCCCCTTCCCTCTTCATCTTCATCCCTATTCTTCCCCCATTCCCTCATTTGACCAATGAAATCTCTAATGTCAAAAGGCTTATTGATTCATCAATGACCTTGTGTCAGATGAATCAATACAAGTATGACTGATATATGTCCTTCCCATTTTATTTTAGTGTGTGATATGTTTTAGGAGTTTGGTTCTTTGTACCAAATCTATAACATGCATTAACACCTATATTTTTATTGCCCGACCTCAGATAGTTGTGACTTCTACATAAGTCCAATTACGATTGCTTAACATAGAGCTAAATTTGACCCTCAAGGCATAGTATTCTAGTAAGTGATATGAACTTTTGGACTTAGAATTAGGCAACTTTCCATGTGCTAAAGGACTTCACCAATGCCAACATCTGAGACTGAGTTATCCTTGATTATGCCTTCAACTGATGCAAGACCTTGAGGATTTCTTTGATTCATCTACTACTCTATCTTTGTGCTTAATTTCTTATTTTGTTGTTTATCTATGTCTGATGTTCTGCTCTGATTTGATCAAGGAATATTTCATCTGATGCATTGAAAGACAATGCAGACTGTTATCTATTGGAGTGCTTGCTTGGATGTGGCTATCTTTATTTGATGCCTTGATCTTCATGATGTCTGGATATTGCTCATTGCTTATTGATTATTGCTTGATTAAAGTCCAAAGGAAAATGAGTTTCTATATGACATTCTTGTCTGTTGGATTGCATCCCATTGGTCAAATATTTTTAACTCTTAACTTTTAAATTTTGCTTAGGATAGTCTCTTCATCTCCTCCCACTTCTTTAATTTTAAAATCTCTCCCTTTTTTAAAAAACCTTTCTTTGTTTGTAATTTCAACTGAGACATGTTTCAATGATTATAAACTTTGTCCTTATGCCCATGCATTTTTAAACTCTTTCCTTAATCAAATTTGTAAACAAACTTAACCATATTGACTTAATTTTAAAAAAGAAAAAAAGGACTAACAACCTCATTAAAACTTTGGCCTCTTGTGCCCTCTTCTTAAATTTTTATTAAAACCAACTCACCAACTCATTTGAAAATTTTACCACGAACTAAGAGGTTTTGATCCCTCATTTTTTAGTTGGTACGTAGGCACTAGACCGAAGGTCTTGATAAACACAAATATATAATCAATGAATTCTTTCTCATCCCTACACTTTATTTTATCAAACATCATTTATACCAAAAACACATGCACACATAAAAAAGGGCTCCCTAGGAGTACCTAGGACACTTTGGGTGCTAACACCTTCCCTCTGTGTAACCAACCCCCTTACCTATAATCTTTGGCATTTTATTAGTTTTGATTTGAAAAATTCTTATCTTTGGGTTTTATTCGTACTTTTCCCCTTTCCTTTGGAAATAATAAAAGCGCGGTGGCGACTCTGCTTTTATTGACGTCAAGTTTATCCATAGCTTGATGGTCATGAATTTACTGCTACAATATGCATTCATTATGACATACATGTATTTTGACATAGTCCAAACCCATTGGATACAATATCTTCTTGGCCACATAACTACAGTTCGACAACGTGTTACCTTATGGAAGCATTTATGCAACAACTCAAGCAATTTAGTGAAACTTTTATCCGTCCACCCACCTCTTGCCTTAAGATTAAATAGTTTTAACATAGCTAACAATATTGTAAATTTTTTGCATCCCATATATAACGAATTATACATGTATCTTCGCAAAGTATCTTCCACACGAGCTTTCTTAAAAGCATCTACTCCAATATCACGAATCATATCTTCTAGAGTATTATTCATACATTCATCAAATTCAAATCTATGTGACACAATTCTTTTTTGTCACTTCACCACGCCATACCCATTTTGTGCAATTTTGAATAATTTCATCACTACTTAAATGATTGAATATAACATCCCTTGTATTTTTTTTGTGTATTTCAACAATTTTTACAAGGACACCAAAATATCCTATTATCATTAAGAAGGTTTTTTCTTCATCTGCGAATTCACAAAATTAAATCACTCCATTCTCATACTCTTTACTTAATCTATTGATTTTCATCCAACTACGATCCATAATCACATACAATTTCTGAAAATAAAATAAAAATATTACACAACCAATAAAAATAAACATTCCATCTCAGTAAAACAACAATAACAACAAACAATAACAACTAAGAATACTAGAAAAACAACACTACATTATACCTTAATTCTCAAAAACCATAAAAATAACAACAACAACATCAACAAGAATAAGAACAACAACAAGAACAAGAACAACAAAAACCATAACAACAACAATAGTCATGGAGAACTTTTTATATATCGTAAATATGATGAGAGACTCAAAGAAAAATGTTGGTTTGAGGTTTGAGCTTCATTCCTCCTTGGAGAAGATGACGAATGGTGTTTTAGTTTGTTAGGTGGATAAGAATGGTGTTCCTTTTGATCGCTAGGATACAAAAAGTGAATGAGACTTAACATTATGGTGAAGGAATAAAATATTGTTTATAGTTTTCATCTCGGTTTTTGTAAAACCCGAGGGAACATAACTAAGGTAAGAAATTGGTTCAATTTAAATAAAATAAAATATTGTTTAGAGTATTCATCTCGGTTTTCTAGAAAATTGAGGGATAATATGATTGAAATTCTGTACCTCAAGGGACATATGTCTAACGCGATGTCCTAGACAACTGGTTCGACAAGTTAAATTAGAAACACCATAATAGCAAGTACTAGATGATGGAGGAGAAAAGCAGTAAATAACATGATAATTGTCTACCCAGTTTGGTGAAACCACATCTACGTCTGGTGGTTGAGTCGACAAACCAAGAAAGGAAATTCACTATTAGTAGTTTAGTATAATTAGTCTTACAAGCAACAATAAAACCTATGGTGTTCAATGTCTCTTCCTAACACAACCAAATGACTTTCTATTTAGACCCCCCTAAACATGAGAACCTACTCACTTTCTTCTCAGTCACACAACACGTGATTGGAGATTACAACTCAATAATCAATGTTGAATACTACCACTTAACTCTAGACAAGCCAACTATGCCAAGTTACTAAAACATAATGGTGTACATACAACAATAACAAGGACTCAAAATAAACCCTAGCACACTAAAATCTTCAATGTATTATTTACTTTCCAATGTAGGTTTGAGATCTTTATATAGCATAATAAATATGTGATTTTCTCCTTGAATAATAACTTTAATTTTGTCCATAATTAATGTTGAATCTATTGGATATAATGTATTCCCTAAATATCTCCAACAAGATATGATTTGTTTCAAATTCAAATTTAAATCTTCATTTAAATCTGAACCAGTCTTCGTCCAACTGTCAAACAAATAACCTAATCATATTGCTAAGCCAATTAGCAATAAAATATGATCCAATCTTTGACCAGAAAATCTTCTAAAATGCAGCAACAATGACCTATTGCGCAAGACCCATATGTCGTACCCATATGTTGTGACATCACGTCCAACATGTGTCCCTTATGCACCTTTATACTTCTCCATATTATTATTTTGCAAAATGCACCCAATCCAAAGGAACACCAATCTGCCTCTTTGGCAAATTGTGGAATACCATCTCTTCAAGATATAACACTTATTCAGATTAGAACAAGTGACGGTCTTTAGAGTATACAACTATAAGCAATCTTCCAAATATCATAGATAAGCTCAGCAACAGAAAATCAATAGCATTCATCACAAAGTCCACACAAAACAATGCTCTAGAATCAATCAGACAAACATGCAATCATTCACAACTTAGTCATTCATGACACTCAGTTAGTAGATAATGATAGGATGTTTAAAAATCTACTAACACAAAAGCTCACATCATAAGGGCCAAATGTATTGCTTGATGCTCCAACACGTGAGCACAACATTATCACTTACTAGAGATGGTTAGTACTAAATAAATACATGTGTTACCTTAGAAACACCATACTACTCCCACTTTTTATCATAATTTGGCAAAGGGTAAGTATAAAAAAAGAACCTAGATGTTAGTCATGCATATGTTACTATGTTACCACATACGCAACAAAAAAACATGAGTAGAACAATCAGAACAACATCCAAAGATGTACAAGCATTATATTTGATATATTGTACAAAGTTCAAAGAGGCTATAGAGCCTTTACAAATAAAAAAAATCAAATATAAGGGTCATCAAGCTGAAAGGAAAACTTAAATCTCCAGGATCAGAAGCTCCTTTTAGAAAAGAAACCTTCAGTCTTCATTCCTAATTGAACCTAGAAGTTATCCCAGTCTTCATATGACTCGTGGCCACTTGATTCCATTAAATATTCAACAACAAATTCTATCGTTATTATCTTCTCAGGATTCAAATTATTGATCATTATCTTCTTAGTGTCAAGTCTCCCACTAGAAGGTTCAACAATGGTGATGTTATTCCTAACACCTCCATCTTCCTTGGCCTTATTTAACAAAGAATCCAACATATCACCAACATCCTTAGAAACCTTTTAATTCTTTGACAAATAAGCTCTCACTAGATTTCTTAGACGAATCATCATAACCTTGATTCATGTTGAAGGGAAGAGCTTGAAAGATCTTAGAGAAAGGTAAGGAAATATGTCTGTTTTTCTTGCTAGTAATGACAACCCATTTATAACACACTTGAGATAAAAGTTTCTGTCTTATTTTTTATGCCAGAGTGGTCATAAGGGAGATAAACTCTAGTCTCTATTGGCACAACTCCCAAACATTGATTGTTATTGTCTTTACAAATGCAGACCCCTATCTCAAAGTGTTACACATCTAATGACTTAGTTAAAATGTTAGAGACAAATGTCATGACATCTTGTCCCATACTACACTTCTTTAACATTTTCTTCACCCATAGTTACGACTTCGTGTAGTAGTGTATTCATATTCACCAGAATATAAGGATGAATTGATTTTCTCCTTGGTTACCCAAGATATTATGTTGTTGATAATACGGAAGCATCCATCACTATCATCATCACCATTGTAACTTATCATGAGATTCTCCTTGTCTGTCACACAGACTTCCTTCGGTAGCTGAACCACTTCTTCAAATGTCAAAACCTCGTTTAATAACCATATCCCCTTCAATATTATGTCATCCAGCCTTTTCTGAATGTTGAACATGATGACCAAGACATTTTCTTCAACATCTGGCTCTGATTGAGGCATTTTAGATTCTTCGTAGTAACCAAGAACAACTTGTTCATCCTTCTTTTGCGATGGGTACTTAGTTACCACTATGATACTCAAGATGTTTGTCACGTCTTGGAAAACATCTTCCTTATCATCTATATCATCCTTCATTATGTTTTCTTAAAATTTAGGAAGATATCCAACATCTTTAAGGTCAAACTGCATTTGATGAACAACATACTCCACCATGTTGCCTGACAAGTCAACACCACACATGAGAGCTTTCTCAAGATTATCATTGTCTTTCATAATGACTTCCTCTACCAATTGAACGTACTTCTCAGAGGTCAAAGATTCTGTTGGCAACATCCTTTCAAGGTCTATCCTTAGTTGACATAAATACTTTAACATAATATCCTCATTAAGGAGATACATGTTACCATGATCATCATCCTTAGTAACACCTTCATTGACCGGTTCAGATCTATCATGAACATCAATGTTCATAAAAATGACATCCTTATCGACACTGACAGATTTCTTAACAACATTATCAATTTTGTTACTCACATTATTCTCCATTATGTTGCTTATTATGTTGGCCAAAAGGAGTTCTTCAACTACCTCATTTAAGTACCTACTGAGAGAGGAACTATGCACATTCATCTGATATAGTTTGAACTTAGGAAAACTGTTAGTCTTGGACTTAATCTGATGGTTCTAGGAAGGGAAAGAGAATCATGGATATTCCCATCTTTATCAACAAATATTATAGAGTTTCTTGATTTGACAACAACAATTTGGTTCATATTAACATTCTTGTCACTATGGGTAGACATATCCTTTGGAGTAATCAACCTATAATTTTTGCTCTTTGTACAATATACCAGAATAATTCTTACATTCTTGCTTATCTAGTGTCCGATCATGTTTATCTATTCCACCATCCTTATCTCTGGTTGCATCAGCCTCAGCATCTTCATGAACTTTATCATCATTCTCCTTATGCCCTTGAGACATTGTCAACATGTTGGACAAAATGTATGGCACATCGCCATCACCATCTGAATTAATCAAAGTTGTTTCATAGGAATCTTTATCATAAGACATTTGAATGTCATGAAGACTTCTCATAGTTAAATACTTGAGTGGAACCTCACTCATACTTCAACCAATAGTTAAATCAAATTTATCTGATATATACACCTTGTGGCTGGACTTCAACACACCAACTTCTGCTTCACCAAACATCATATCAAGTTATTGGTTATTCACACACCATTGTAGGTTGTTCAAAATTGGGAGGACCTCTAGTATGACCATCAACCTTCCCTTTAATAACACAATCCTCATGAGATAATTTAGACTCCTGAGAACGATGTTTATACATTTTGTCTGACATTTTGGTTGTTCTTTATTCTTCATACATAATGACTCTATCAATCCCGAGGTATTGCAAACCCTTGGAGTCTTTATCAGATATGATCTTCTTCTTAAGAACTTCTTTACCTTTTTTGTTGTCAAAATGTTCAGACTTGTTGAAGTTCATATTCCATCTTTGATCAAATAGTTGTTTCATATTGGTAGATAAGCCTTTTCTCAGTAGAATCACTTTTATATCAGGATTAACCAATATCCCTAAGCCTTCTATTCTCCCCTTTGCTCGATTTCCATGAGTTGTCTTATCTTTAATCATGTACCTAGTACTTTCACTATTAAAATACAAACCTTTACTTGAGGAGATTTTATGTTTTGTGTGAGCTATGCAGCCAATTTATATAGCACTGGGTTTCCACTTCTTCTTAGAATGGACATCCTTTCGTCTTATGATCTTTAACTTTAAGCGATTTGTAACAATAAGGCCTTGTATGTCCATATTTACCCCAATGGTGATATATCAGAGGTTATTTCTTGTTACTATTGTGATGAGGTGACACATGTTGAGCACGATGCTGTGACATGTGTTCCAACCTCAGAACCTTAGTCTTCACTTCAGGAATAACAACCTTCTTTGGGGGAATATTCTTATTTTTATCTTTTATGGTCATTCTAACATTGATTCCCTTCATATCTCTAGAAATCTCCCCAAAGTCTATTTTTTTCATCAAACAACTTTGAACTCCTTTTCAAAATAATTTCAGAATGTATGATGTTTTCCAGTTTGGAGTTTAGTGATGAAACATCCTTTTCTACATTTGTGATGGTTGATGCAACTTCCTTTATTTCCTTCGGAAGTACACCTATGATTTTTTCCTGGTTATCTATTGTTAAGCAGGCTTCTTTCCACTTAGAGTGCAGGAACCTGAATGAAGCATCAATTTATTCTTCATACAGGTCTTTAGTAATGGATTCACCATCAGACTTACATCGACCAGAATAATCCATTATAATGTTTGCAGTTTCTTCCTCACTTTCAGAATTAGACCAAGTGGCGAAAATACCATTTTTTTGTTTCTTTAAAAAGTTTGGACATTCTGCTTTAATGTGTACAAAGCCTTCATACTCAAAGCATTGAGTACCCTTATCACCATTGAGTTTATCTTCACTCATGCCTTTGATCTGGGACTGATGTTGAACCTTTTGTCTTGAACATTTGTCCTCCACTTTCTATTCAGATATTTAAATAATTGTTAAGCTTTTTACTAAGAATATTTATATCATCTGACATGTTATCTTCTTTATCTCATTGACTTTCTTTAGTATTGGAAACAAAGGCTATACCCTTGTTATTCTTTTTTTACCTTTCATTGGTGGACATATCAAAGGTTCGCAGGGAAACAATGAGTTCATCAACCTTAGTGCTACTCAAGTTCCAAGCTTCTTCAATGGCAGTCACTTTCATCTCAAACCTCTTAGATAATGATCTGAGAATTTTTCTAGCCAACTTTTCTTCAGACATCTTTTCTCCTAAAGCAATGGAAGTATTGGAAATATCATGCAATCTTATATGTAATTCACAAATAGATTAATCTTCATTCATCCTCATGTTCTCAAACTCAGTTGTAAGGAGTTGCAGCCTTAACATACGCACTTTTGAGGTGCCTTCATGTGCAGTTTTAAGAATCTCTCATGATTCTTTAACTTATGAACATGTGTTGATCAATCTGAACATGTTCTTGTCAACACAATTGAAGATATCATTCAAATTCTTAGAGTTTCCAAGAGCTTCCTCAGCTTCAGTATCAGTCCATTCAGCTTCTGGTTTTAAGCTAGTAGTTCCATCTTCAGAAGTGATCACTGGATGTTTCCGTCCTTTTATAACAACTTTCCATGCTTTGTTGCCCAAGGATTTAAGAAAGACCACCATCGTAGCCTTCCAATAATCACAGTTGGTTCCATCTAAGACAAGTGGTTTCCTGACTAATCCTCCATCTTTCACTATGTCCGTTTGAGCAAAATTTATCTTCATTGGAGCTCACCAAACAGGCTAGGGTTCCTGCTCTGATGCCAATTGAAAATTTGTACCTTAGGGGACAAATGTCGAACGTAATGTCCTAGTAGTTTAGGGGACTAGTAGTTTAGCACAATTAGTCTCACAAGCAACAACAAACTCTATGTCGTTCAATGCCTCTTCCTAACACTACCCAATGACTTTCTATTTAGGACCAATCACACAACCCGTGATTAGAGATTACAACTCAATAATCAATGTTTAATACTACCACTCAACTCTAGACAAACCAATTATTCCAAGTTACTAAGACATAGTGGTGTACATACAACAAGACCAATAAAGACTCAAAATAAACCCTATCACTCTAAAATCTTCAATGCATTGCTTGCTTTCTAATGTAGGGTTGAGCTCCTTATAAAGCATAATAACTCCAAGATTTTCTCCTTGGATAATAACTTTAATTTCGTCAAGAATTAATGTTGAATCTGTTGGATATAATTTGTTCCATAAATCTCTCCAACAAGATATTTGTTTCAATTTAAATTCAAATTTAAATATGAAATAATCTTCGTCCAATTGTCAAACAAATCACCTAATCATATTATTAAGTCAATTAACAAGAAAATATGATCCAATCTTTGACAAAAAATTCTTCCAAAATGCAACAACAATGACATGTTGCACAAGACCCATATGTCGTACCCACATGTTGTGACATCATGTCCAACATGTGTCCCTTATGCACCTCTATACAACTTAAGCAAGCTAGATAATCTTGAACACTTTGAATACTTCTCCATTTTGTTGTTTTGCAAAATGTAGACAATCCAAATGAACACCAATGATTTATAAAATAAATGCCCTTTATGGTTCAAAATAAAACATAAAATTGCAGGAGTTAGGAATCGAAACTCAAACACTGAGCAATATTTTATGTCAGTTTTTTGCAAAATCGAGGTTTAAGATTTAAATTATATATATATATATATATATATATATATATATATATATATATATATATATATATATATATATATATATATATATATATATATATATATATATATATATATATATATATATATAACATTCCAGGTTATTTGACCTCAATTTTTCAATTGCTGAGATAAAATTTTTATCATAAAATATATTATTTATAGTAGTGTAGTTAGTGGGTTTAGGTAATATTATATATATACAAAAACAACAATAATCAAACTTTATGTCACTATGCAGGGTCGACTATATGATCAACTTTTACCATAATATTCTATCCAAGATCATGTTTTTATCTAAATCGTTAATCTCATAATTTTTCTAAATAACCCCTCTCTCTCTCTCTCTCTCTCTCTCTCTCTCTCTCTCTATATATATATATATATATATATATATATATATATATATATATATATATATATATATATTACCCACGTGGACTCATGAACACTCTACTTTTCACATTCTATTTTTTTAATAATCCAACACTTATTATAAACAATAATTATGTGAAAAACACCAAGCTATCAATACATAGCCTTTTATTTAATGTTTTTTTATAATGAATCCAACACTTCAAGATTATTCAATTTTGATATCAATACATAGTGATTATATTGGTATATCGAGAAAAACACCAACATTATGAGCATAACACAATTAAAATGTAATATTGACCTTTGTACTAGTTAACCTAAATTCTAATACGGAATACCAGTATGTCGATACTATTTCAGATATTTAACAATAGTAGATGCAAGAATGGTTTGATAAACGATTATACGAGAGTTTTCACAATAGATGTTGGTGTTGAAGAGGTTGTAGCAACAATAGAATGTGATAAGGAAAATGACCTATTAGTTAAGGGGACAATGAATGACCATTTTTACTCTTTACTAGACTAATTAGATACGGTGATCAATGAAGAGCTTCTGAGTGAATAAGACTCATTGCTGGACCTTTGGTAACATCTGGGTATGTATCCTCGTGTAGTGATTAGAGTTGTTAAAATAGACAACCAAACCCTAAACAGGCCGACCCTGGTAGGCCTCTGACTTAGGGTTGAGTCAAAAAATCCTATTGTAATATGGGCTTGAAAGTTACTACTCGAGCCCGATCCTAGACGGGCTTCGGGTTACCCGCCATCAACGGACTTGTTTAAATAAAAAATAAAAATGAAAATCCCGTAATATTTATTATAAATGAAATAAAAAATTAATTGTTTTAAACATAATACATTTTTAAGTACTATATTATCTTTTATAAATACTATAATGAGTTTTTAAATACAACATATTTATAAATTGTATAAAATAATATTCTAATATTTAACCTAAGAGAAAATAATAGAATACGAAAAAAAAATATTGGTTATATTAATGTATAAAATTTAAAAGTAAAAAATGGAATAAAATAGAGATAAAATTTAATGAATTGAGAAAAATCAATATTTTATTTTAGAGTAAGACTATATATATATATATATTCTAAAATTTATAACTACGCTAGTCTAACGAACTACCAACGACACATATGAGCTAACCTTAACAAATAGCGAATTTTTTAGAATCGGTCTAAAAAAATCCTAAAAAATATAGACTCTATATAGCCTAGTCCATTTTAACCGGGGATGACTATGATTCATATTCGAATAATTAATTGATGACATCCGTGGTAGTGGAATTTGGGGAATGCTTGTTGGATGTATATTTTTGGATGGTGTAGTTGGAGGTTTTTGGTTTAGCAATACTTCCATGATAATATACAACTTAACCTACATGCTGGATTAATCAGGGAGAATAATTATCTGGTTGATACTTACTTGATCGTGCTCAGCAAGTTTTGCTTTACATTAGTATAGAGGGATTTCTCTTCGATAATGATTTTTCAACCGTCATTTCATAGAAGTTTTGATTAACATTATTATAGAGGGATTTCAGTTAGTGTCAACTTAGAGTATAAATAGATTGCCAATAAATTGTTTGATTAATATTTTCTAACACTCTAGAATGTAGATATAATGAGAATCAAGTTCCTTTACTCCTACAATTATTTGTCTTTATAATTCATGTGATACTTCGATGGCAAAGAAATAAAACAACTAACAAGCTAATTATTAGTGTTATTGTTGAAACATAAAACATAAAACTGAAAATTGAAGATTCAATAATGATGGAAGAAAAGAAGATTGGGGAAGATGAAGTTGAGAGAGAAAATAGAGAGAATAGAATAATATTTGGAAGAGTATAGATTTTTGCATTAACCTTGAATTGGAATGATACAAATGTATTTATACATTGGGAATAAAAGCTACAACTAAAGTGACTCTAAAGAAAAAAAAAATCTGTTAATTTTGGAAGGAAAAAAAAACATAATTTTAATTTTCAATTAATACACCACCTCACTTTAGTTGCTCCAAGTCCATCATGCTCAAGCACTTCTTTAGCCTCTTGAACACATCATTTGTCACACCCTTTGTCAACAAATCCGCGACTTGGTCTTCGCTTCAGCAATAGCTCAATCTAAGCTTTCCATCAACAACCAATTCTCTCAAGTAATGAAACCGCATCTCAATATGCTTGCTCCTTCCGTGTGCAATCGGGTTCTTCGCAAGATTTATTGCGGAAACATTGTCTACAAACAGTGTGGTGGCAGCATCATCACCACATCCCAATTCCTTCAATAGATTCATAAGCCACATAGCTTGGCACGCACCTAACGACGCCGCAATGTACTCGGCCTCACAAGAAGAGAGTGCTACAACCGGTTCCTTTTTCGAACACCAGGACATTGGTGTACTACCAAACATAAAGATGTACCCCGTCGTCGATTTTCGATCATCTTTATCTCCGCACCAATTGGAATCGGTGTAGCCAAGTAAATTGCACTTACGCCCCGTGTCCGATGCGGGGAAGAGAATTCCGCAACCAAGAGTATCTTTCACATATCTAAGGATCCTCTTGACCGCCGCCAAGTGAGACACCTTCGCTCTCTCCATGAATCTACTCGCAATACCGACACTAAAAGCCAAATCCGGTCGCGTACTGCACAAATACCGTAACGATCCAATCAAGCTCCGGTAAAGCGTCGGATCGACATCATCCTCCTCATCACTTTTGGACAGCTTCACTTTAGCCTCACAAGGTGTAATACAAGCATTACAATGCTCCATATCACACTTTTTCAAAATATCTAGAGCATACCTCCTTTGGTGCATAAGCAACCCCACTTTTGACTTGTGAAACTCTATGCCAAGGAAGTAATTCATGACACCAAGGTCCGTCATCTCAAACTCTCTCATGAGCTCACTTTTGAACCTTGAAACACTCTTGTCATGGCTGCCCGTAATCAAGAGATCATCAACATACAAGCAAAGTATAATGACACCATCATCCGTATCCGATCTCACATAAACTCCATGTTCGGACACACATCGTTTGAAACCAATGTTAATAAGAAAGCCGTCAATACGTTTGTTCCAAGCTCTTGGAGCTTGTTTCAAACCATACAACGCCTTGTGTAGCTTGTAATACTTCATTTCTTGATCTTTTATCACGAAATCGGGTGGCTTCCCCACATAGACTTCCTCAACAAGAGGACCATTCAAAAACGCAGATTTGACATCCATTTGGTAAACCATCCAATTGTTGATATGCGCAATACCAACAACCAAACGAATAGTCTCTAATCTAGCCACCGGTGCGAATACCTCCTCATAGTCTATACCTTCTCGTTGCAAGAACCCCTTCGCCACTAATCGAGCGTTATGCTTGATTACTTCACCTTTGGGTTTTGCTTTAACCTTATAGACCCATCGCACACCTATCGGTTTCTTTCCAAGTGGTAAATCGACCAACTCCCAAGTACCGTTTTTCTCAATAGATTCCAGCTCCTCTTTCATTGCACATATCCACTTAGGATCACTTAAGGCTTCTTCCTCATTTACCGGTTCGAATTCGGCCATAAGCGCGAAATGAACAAAATCACCATCGTTATTCACTTCGTTATCTTGGAATCTTTCGTAATCTCGGAGTCTATGAGGCAAGACTCTTTGCCTCACTGGTCTACCATTATTAACAACATCATTTTGCGCTACTGTAGGTGTTGGTACAGCGGTGTCGGAAGCCTCCAGATCAGAAATCTCAAAAAACTGCTGCTGCAATTCTTCTCTGTGTAACCGTTTACTGCTATTTGGGTAACCGATTACTGCTTCATTTTCTGTGAGTAATCGGTTACTGCTATTTGGGTAACCGATTACTGCAGCATTTTCTGCATTTTTTACTTCATCAAAAGTCACATCCCGGGTTATGACGACCTTCCGATTTCTTCCATCGAACAACTTGTACCCTCCAGTAGAATGATATCCTACAAATATCAGCTTCTCACCCTTATCATTCAATTTCTTCCGAAGTTGGTCCGGTACATGACGATATGCAATCGATCCAAAAACGCGCAAATGATTCAAATTTGGTTTGAAGCCATTCCAAGCCTCTTCCGGTGTGAGTTTCTCCAGCTTCTTAGTGGGACACCTATTCAACAAGTAGGTGGCTGTAGACACGACCTCACCCCACAATTCCTTAGGCAAATTCTTCCCCACAAAGCATACTACGCACCATGTTCATTATTGTACGATTTTTCCTCTCGGCAGCCCCGTTTTGTTGAGGCGTATATGGAGGCACCACCTCACGTTCAATTACCTCAAGATCACAAAACTTCCCAAACTCACTAGAGGCATACTCACCTCCACCATCCGTTTTGAGAATTTTGAGCTTCCGACCGCTTTGGCGCTCCACCATGGATTTGAAATTCTTGAAAACTCCAAATACCTCATCTTTTCTCTTGATAAGATATGTCCAAAGCTTCCTACTAAAATCGTCAATGAACGTAACAAAATAACGATTGCCACCATAAGTCTCTACTTGCATCGGTCCGCAAACGTCGGAACATACCACCTCAAGTAAGCCTTTGGTTCTTCGACTCACATCTTTGCTAAACACATTCTTGTGTTGTTTAGCCTTCACACATTCCTCGCACAATTCAGTTGGAATACTAATGTGTGGCAGCCCCGTTACCATTTCACTTTGTTGCAACTTTCTTAGATCCCTAAAATTAAGGTGACCAAGACGGTAATGCCATAGCCACTCATCTCTACTTGCCGCGGTAGCTAGACAACGATGCTCCATAACCTTTAACTCAACCTTAAAGGTTCTGTTGGCAGCCATCGGCGCTTTTTGAATCAACACACCATTTGAATCCAAAACGCATAAAATCTTGTCCTCCAACTGAATTTTGTATCCTCTTTCAAGTAATTGGCCAATACTTAAAAGATTACACTTAATTCCCGGTATATACAAGACATCTTTGATCCTCGAATATCCACCATTCTTCTTTCCGATCAAAACATCTCCTACCCCTTCGGCGCTTAAAGTGGTGTTGTCGGCAAGTTTGACTTTACTTTTTGCCGCTTGATTGATTTGCACAAACCAATCTTTTCGACCCGTCATATGTGTTGAACAACCAGAATCCAAGTATCACTCGTCTCTCCCTTGGACTCCATCGCGAACGGTAACCAATGCATTTCGATCCGAATGCATTTTCTCGCTATTTTCCGGAACAGTACAGCTGCTGTCCCGCAAACTTTCACTGCTGTAGCTGCTGTCCGGAACATCCGTAATGCCATAACTCCCCTCCGTGATCATTACTAGAAGTGTGTCCTCATCATCTACCTCTTCCCTAGCAACCTTGGCTTCATTATTGTGATTCTCGTTCGATTTACCACGACACAAATTTGCAAAGTGTCCAAACTTTCTGCACTTGTAGCATTGAACCTTACTCACATCACGCTTCTTGAAACCATTGCTATGACCACTATCCTTGGAGCTACATTCACCCTTTTCACTCGTCGAATGCTTTGAATTTTGCGAATCATTTGAACCAAAATTCTGAAAATTTGATTTACCTCTCGCCGCAAATTTTCCTTTCGACCTCTTATTTTTCTCATTGAAACGCGTTTGCAAAGCAATCTCCGTTTTGACTTTGTCGGCGCCTCTCTCATCCATCCTTTGTTCATGTGCCTCTAACGAACTTTGCAATTCATCCTTGCTCAAAGTTGTTAGATCCTTTGATTCTTCAATAGCCACAACTATGTTGTCGAAACGCGGCGTTAACGAACGCAATACTTTCGATACAACATTCTGCTCAAGAATCGTTTCCCCACAAGATTTGATTTGATTAACTAACCGGGTAATGCGCGTAATGTATTCGTTGATCGTTTCTTTATCTTCCATTTGTGTTGACTCGAATTGTCGCTTGTAAGTTTGTAACCTTACAACCTTCGCTTTGACGGAACCGGCATATGCTTTCTCCAAGATTTCCCATGCTTGCTTCGCCGATTCACAATCGCCAACCTTCTCGAAATTGCCGTTATCAACACAAGAATGAATCAAGAATAGGGCTTTGTAATCCTTCTTCTTCTCTTATTTGTGTGTAGCTCTTTGAATGTCAGTAGCCTATGTCCCTAATTGTGTAACTCCATTGACGACGATCTCAAACACCTCTTGATAACCAAACAAAACCCTCATTTGTTTTGCCCATTTATCATAGTTCTTCGAATCAAGAATCGGGAGATTGGTGGGAATTTGATCATTGGAAACGGTTGACATTGTTGCAGCGGATTAGGATCAATAACCAAGGCTCTTGATGCCAAATGTTGGAACATAAAACATAAAACTGAAAATTGAAGGTTCAACAATGGTGGAAGAAAAGAAGATTGGGGAAGATGAAGTTGAGAGAGAAAATAGAAAGAATAAAGTAATATTTGGATGAGTATAGATTTTTGTATTAATCTTGAATTGGAATGATACAAATGTATTTATACATTGGGAATAAAAACTACAACTAAAGTGACTCTAAAAAAAATAAAATTTATTAATTTTGGAAGGAAAAAAAAACAGAATTTTAATTTTCAATTAACAATAATTAGTATTTTTTTAATGCTATATATTGTATCAGTCATATAACCTTTTTAAAGTTAAAATGGTAAAAAAAATAAAGAGATGGGTTGTTAAGAATCTTAGTATTTCATTCTTCAAATCTCCATTTTTTTCAACTGAGTGTGATAATTACACAATTCACATCGCACATTTATTTCTTAACGATCTCTTCATTTAAGGAAGAATCAATCCTCTATATTTTCTTTTAAGCGTAGATCTTTAATTCATATATTTGTATTGACAGACACCCTTACCACGTCATAAACACTTCAACGGGATACGTCGCGTGATCACGATCATGTCAGGAAGAATTTCAATAAAGAGTGGATCCCTTACTCAAACCTTCAACCCTAATACCATTGTTGGATCATTATGAGAGGGAAACATCAAAACAAATGAAAGAGACATCACATTGTCAATTAAAATCTTATAAGAATGGGTATATTTGTCCTTTTAGATATCTAGTTTTAGTTTGTTAATTTGTCAAAAAGATCTAAAAAAAAATATGCATATTTATTTATGAACCCTCTAGTTTGTATTTAAAGTGTCTTAACAATCTAGTATTTGTAATGAATATTCGAGTATTTATTTATGTCAGTGTCTGTACTGTATACAATTTCTGTTTTGTGCTTCATATTGTAAGATTCTACACAACGAGATATTAGAAGCCTTATACTAGGCTAAAGTAAAAAAAGTAAAGAAGGTACATAGCTTTTCCTTAAACTTGAGTCTCACTCTGAAATGAAAATATTGTGAACATATTGCACTTTGCTTTTCTCATTATATGATATGTCTCAGTCACTTCAAAAGTTGCAACGATTACAAGCAAAATTGAAGAAAGGAATAATATATTACTAATTGACTTGAAAAATGAAAATCAAAGTTGAACACACACACATTTAAACGATATTGCTACTTGTAGAATTGTAGTAATTTGTTTGCTTTTTGTACAAAAACTTTAAAAGTATGGAATTTGATTTTTGATTGGTTAGAAGTGAGAGTATGGATTCTACACGATATGATATTAGAAGCCTTTCTGAAGGTTACCATCAAATTGATCATTTATTAATGAATTCAAAGTGCCCTTTTAATATGGCTTAAAAAAACGACTCTTGCTAAAATTATTATGACTTAATAGAATTTGACTCTAACTAAATCTACATTAATAGGTCAATTATTACTAAGTAATACAAACTACTTAACAATCCCTCTATTGAACTTAACTCTTTAAAGAGTTTGGTTCACCTGTGTTCATCCCAAGTGCTTCTCGGATTTTTTCGAATGATGCCAACTTCATCGACTTCGTCATCATGTCTGCTAGTTGCATCCCTGTGTTGCAGTAAGTAAGCTTGATAAAACCTTCTTTGGTTAAGCCTCTCAGAAAATACCGAACTCTTATGTGTTTAAATCGTCTGTGCATGACCGGGTTCTTGGGCAACTTAATAGTAGAAGTGTTGTCACATAATAACACCATTTCTTCAGCTTGTGCATGACTTATCTGTTGGTGTAAGTCCTAGAGTCCAATACTTTTGGTACTTGTATTTAATTATTTATTAATAATAAAAAGTTTTTTCTTTATTATGTCTGTTTAATAAAGTCCCTAGAATAGCTAGTCTGTTTAATGTATCAAGTGTGACTTAATCATGAGATCCCATTAAACATAAGGACATTATTCTTAAAGTATCCGTAGTCGAACTTTGTTGTGAAGTGGGATAATATTAAAGCATTAAGACTATTATGTATATAGATTGATGATCACATATCATGGATCATGGATAAGGAGTTATCAAGTCTTAAACATAAGTATGAATATTGAGAGCAATATTTATACTGGATTGACCCGTTATGAGAATACTATATAAAATGTTATGCTAAGTGTCATAAGTTATTCTCATGGTGATAATGGTGTATACCACCCTTTGACCTGAAACCGCTATGTACCCTAGATGTAGAATCGAGTG
Source organism: Lathyrus oleraceus (assembly GCF_024323335.1). NCBI lineage: Eukaryota > Viridiplantae > Streptophyta > Magnoliopsida > Fabales > Fabaceae > Lathyrus > Lathyrus oleraceus. The sequence continues at coordinate 385,860,487 of NC_066583.1, forward strand.
TTTATTGCTGATCAAACATTGTCCATAATTGAATGACCGTAAAGACAGTTGATGGGTACTCCACGAAGCATGTTGGGAGACATGAGTGACCTAGATGGAATTTGCCCATCCTGCGTAACAGGATAAATCTCTACGGGCCCAATATTGAACTGGACAAGAATGACACGATCTATGCCTTGTGTTCAATATAAACATAAAGGCAAAAGGGTAATTATACACATAAGTATTATCACAAAAGGATTTGTCAGATCACATGACATTTTTGTGTCTTGGGTAGCAGTGATGTGTTGCTAGATACCGTTCACTGTTTATTATGTTAAATACGTAATTCAATATAGTTGCTAATGTCGCAAAAACCTACAGGGTCACACACAAAAGGACGGATTGATGAGAGATAAAGTAACTAAGGAACACCGTAAGATACGGTGCACTTAAGTGAATTGTAGAACATCGTAAGGTACGGTGTACTTAAGTAGAATACGAAATATGGTAAGGTACCACACGCTTAAGTGATTTTGACATATCATGGGCCACATACACTTAAGTGGACTTTTTAGCTTGCAGCCCACGCAAATGGTTTTGTAAATAGAACCCTTGTGCAGAAGCATTTGTACAGTTGTAATTTCGTTTCTCTCTCTCTCTCTCTCTCTCTCTCTCTCTCTCTCTCTCTCTCTCTCTCTTTTTCTCTCACTCAAAGTCTTCATTCGTAGCAGCTAGCACTAAGATTGAAGGAATCCGTTCGTGTGGACTGAGTATAGGCGTTGTCACCATTCAACGTTCGCGATCGCTTCGTAGATCTGCATTAAAGGTTTCAATCACCACAAGAGGTAACGATTCTATCACTGATCATGCCCATTCGTAAGGATCACTAAAGGAGAAATTTTTTAAATTCCGCTGCATTTTGGATCTCTCTTCTCCTTCATTATCTCCTTTAATATTCTTTTCATCCAGATGCCTTGACATGCACATATGGCAGCTTCCACATGTTCTGTTTCAGTGGTCGAAAAAGTTATGATTGACTATTTTCTTAAGGACCATGCTACAACTCCTCCACTCATTAGAAACACATAACCCGATGTGCTCTTGCTATCATCTATATCCCCTGCATAGCCACTATCAGTATAGGTTATGAGATCATTTCTTTCTCCCCGTGTGTACCAAATTCCATAGTCTATTGTCCCCTTCAAATACCGCATGATTCTCTATCCTGTTGCAAAATGTAGTTGAGTGGGATTTTCCATAAATCTGTTGACGAGACTTACCACAAACATCAGATCAGGACGTGTTGTAGTGAGATACATTAGGCTGCCCACTATTTTCTTGTATACAGTTGGATCGATTTTAACGCCAGTTTCATCATGACCAATTTTTTTGTCCTGAAACAATTGGATTGCAAACAGAGTTGTAGTCTTGCAATCCAAATTTGTTAATCACTTCAGCAACATATTTCTTTTGACATATAAAGATTCCATCACCTCTCTGCGTCACTTTAATTCCAAGGAAATATCTCATTTTTCCTAAATCTGTCATGTCAAACTCATTCTTCATGGAACACTTGAACTCATTCAATAGATCTTCATCAGCACTAGTAAATAACAGATCATCAACATATATGCTAACAATCAAAATTTTACCTTCCTTCCTCTTGACAAACAAGGTTTGGTCACTTGAAATGCTCTTGAAACCTTCCTTGATGAAATAAGATTCTATGCGACTGAACCAAGCCCTTGGTGCTTGTTTCAATCTATAAAGTTCTTTACACAACTTGTAGACCATGTGTTTCTTCCCTTCTATCTCATAACCTTGAGGTCGCTCCACAAATACATTTTCCTCCAGCTCTCCATGTAAGAAGGTAGATTTTACATCCAACTTGTAGAACCCCTACCCTTGTTGTGTAACCAAGGCAATAATCATTCTTACGGTATTCATTATGGCCACAGGTGCAAACACTTCAGTGTAGCCCACTCCATATTGTTGTGAATAAACTTTCACAACTAGCTTGGCCTTAAATTTATCAACCTCCCCCAATTCATTGAGTTTGGTTTTATAAATCCATTTCACACCGATTGTTTTGGCTTCTACGGGAAGCAAAGTCAGAACCCATGTTTGATTTCTTTCGATTGATTTTATCTCTGCATCCATTGTATGCCTCCATTTTGAATGCTTGTCTGCCTCTTAAGAACTTGTAGGATCTGAGACGACCATGAATGCAAGATGATCATTATTCAACACATCAACTTTTACTAGATTTAGCTCATATTCTACATTTGATATGCCTTCTTCTGAGGTGTAATCAACATCCCATATCGGTGGTTTTCAGGCTCTACCCTCTCCTTTGTTGTGACCTCTTCAACTTGAGGAGGAACATTAACATGTGGCTCATGAGGATTTTCACCCATATTTTGTTCTGGATTTACATTATCATCTTCTACTTCCCGTCCCTCATTTACAACACTGTCATATACATCTTCCCACTCAAACTCTATGGATTGTTTAGCAGTGTAACCAATATCCCAATTCCATGCCTTATCTTCTTCAAATATTACATCTCTGCTGATGTAAATCTCTTCTCAACTGGATCAAACATTATGAATGCCTTTGATTCACTGTTGAAGCCTAACAAAACACATTTCACACTCTTATCACCGAGTTTGATTCTTTTCACATCTGGAACGTGAACATGTCCTACACACCCAAAGATTCTGAAGTGATCTACTGAGGGGTTTCCATGACTCCACACTTCTTCTAGCCTGCATGTTTTTGGAACTTTTTTCTCTGTTAGAACAACCCTAACCATATTCATAATAGTTCAATTCTTGCGCTCGACAACTCCATTTTACTGAGGGGTGTATGAGGTGGTTAACTGCCTTTTGATCCCATGTTCTTTGCAATACTCTTTAAAATCTTCAAAATTGTATTCTCCATCTCTATATGTTCTTAAGCACTTGATACACATGCCTGTTTCCTTTTCCACAAGTGTTTTGAACCATTTAAAGTAATAGAAAGTTTCTGATTTCTCTAGTACAAAGTATATCCATGTTTTCCTAGAGAAATCATCTATAAAACTTATTAGGTACCTCTTTTGGATGTTTGATGAAGGGGCGATCGGACCACATAGATCAAAATGGATGAGTTGTAACCTTTTAGTTGCTCTCCACGTGCTTCGTTTTTGAAAGGGTACTCGATGTTGCTTCGCTTTCATGCATATCTCGCATGTGACCTTTGCTGGCCCAATTCCAGGTAAACCAGTGACCATTTCCTCGTTGGTTAAGGTGTGAAGACCCTTGTAATTGATATGCCCATATCGATGATGCCACAATTCCGCTTTGTCTGAAACATCAACCTGAAAGCATCTTTCTTCCCCTTTCTTATGGCAAGATTCAGCAAATAAAACATACATTCGATTTGCACTCATGACAACCTCGACTATTTTACCCTTCATAGGGTGAAATATGCTACATGTTTTATTCAATCCTCCCTTAAATAATACATATAATCCTTTTTCCTGAAGTTGCCCAAACATTTAGCAAATTGTTTCTCAACTCAGGAACATAATACACATCGCTTATAACATAACTTATTTCTTGGAGCATAATTTTCACCACTCATTTCCCATTTACAACTAATTTTTGATTATTCCCAAGCTTGACAATATGAGTGAAAGAAGTATCAAAACTTAAGAACATACCCCGATCACCTCACATGTGGTTTGAACATCCATAGTTTACAAACCATACATGACTTCTCTTTGTTCCTTGATGTTCCACAAGTGCCATTAGCAAAACTGCATCTTCCTCCTCCATTTTAATATAGTGAGTTTTTTTGTTCCAATTTGGGCATTCATGCTGAAAAATGCCCTAAATTGTGACATTTATGGCACTCAATCAATGCCTTGTTGAAAAACCGCCCTTGACCCCTACCTCGGCCTTTGTAAAAACCTATGTCTCTGCCTTTGACATTGAGAGCTTGAGCATCCTCTTCAACATTGGTTTTCCTAAATTTTTGCTCATGAACAGTCAAAAAACTTTGCAACTCATTAATAAACATGCTTCCAGTGTGCTTGGATTCCTCAATTGAAACCACCACATATGTGAATTTATTTGTCAATGTTCGAAGGATCTTCTCAATGATCTTTGAGTCTGGCATGTCTTCTCCATTGCTCCTCATTTTGTTGGAAACTGTCATTACCCTTTCAAAGTAATCGACAATTTTCTCGTCCAACTTCATGGCAAGAACCTTGAATTCTCTTCTTAGAGTATTGAGAAGAGATCGCTTCACCCTTTCATTCCCTCCAAACTTCTTCTTCATTGAATCCCAAACAATCTTGGATGTTCGACGATCCAAGATCTGTTTGAATATGGTTCGATCAATCGCCTGGAATAGGTAATGTTTCACCTGATGATCCTTCATCTTGAGATTCTCTAGGGTTTTTCATTGGACATCAGTTGCAACAACTCCTTCTTCTATCTCGGTATAACCATCAGCTACCAGATTCCATAAACCTTTTGCTCGCAAAAGATTCTCCACCAGTTCACTCCAATGATCATAATGATCATCAAAGTGAGGAATTTTTGTGAGTGTTGTTTCTTTTTTCGCTTATGTTTTCTCTCTCTGGGATCTCTCTGATATCAAATGTGAAGGTTTGCACCAAACCGATTATTTATTAATGAATTCAAAGTGCCTTTTTAATAGGCTTAAAAAAAATTGACTATGCTAAAATAAAGGATACCATGCTCACTATCTCAACTCATGGCTATTATGACTTAATAGACTTTGACTCTAACTAGACCTATATAGGTCAATTATTACTAAATAATAGAAACTACTTAACAGCCTTATATTAGGCCAAAGTAAAAAAAGAAGCTAGCTTTTACTTTAAACCAACGTAAATTATAAAAGAAGGTTCGTAGTAGCTTTTGCTTAAGCTTGAGTGTCACTCAGCAGTGAACATATTACATATTGCACTTTGCTTTTGTCATCATATTATATGTTTCTTACACACTTCAAAAGCTGCAAAGTTGAAGAAAGGAATAAAATATTACATTCATTTCTTTTCTTATATAACACAATTACGCTTGCACTAGTAGTACCTTGCAGCAACACTACCTACTTTCATTCTGCATTTCAAACTTTAAGAATGGATATAGCTTCTCCACATCACGAACGTAAGTCTAAACTTTCCTTATATATTAACACTCAATATCTTGTCCACATTTTTGTTATCAATTAACGCAAGTTGCAAAATGAAAATATGTAGCTAAGGAGTTCTGGGAGCTAGTATTGGAAGAGAAATGGGATATGGTAATTGAAAAATACAAACAAGATAGTAAGTTTCACAAGATAGAAATCCAGGGAAGAGGATCAGCATTGCACGTGGCAGTAAGCAGTGGACGCAAAGATGTAGTGAAAAGTCTTGTAGAAGCAATATTAGAACTTGATGATGAAACTAGTTTGAGAGAGGTGAATAAACGAGGTGCAACTCCTCTTCACCTTGCAGCATATAGAGGATTCACAGATATGTGTGAAAATATAATTGGAAAAAAAGGTGAAAGGAAGTATTTGATTCAAGAGAAAAATGAAAATGGAGAAACACCACTTTTTTGGGCTGTGCGTGCACGTAAAGGATTAGTGTTTGTTTACCTACAACAGTTTTATCCTACTGATATCAATATTGCTATCGATAACAATAATACTAGCATCCTTCACGTTGCCATTCAAAGTGAAATGTTTGGTTAGTTTTTTTTCTCTTACTTTATTTATTCATTCATTCATTTTTTTTAAAGTCTTTTAAAGTAACAAAAAAAAAACTGTCTTTTAAAGTAACAAAAAAAAACTGTTTTGAAAAACAAAATTCTTCCATTTTTTAAATATAAAAGTATATATCGAAGGATAATTCAGTATTTTAATATGTTGCCAATGTGACATTGTTGTTTGTGTATATAAACTAGTATAGTTGTCAATAGTTGTAAGCGTAGTCTGTGTAATGTGTGTGCAACCATTTTGCTATAACCATTTTAGTAGAGGAGTGGAAGTTTATCATCTCTTCTCTCTCTTCTTTCTTCTTCATCTTCTTCATCTTGTGCACCAACAATTGGTATTTAGAGCTCCGGTTCAGATCCACATGAAAACACAGGGACACACGAGTTAATAGTGGCGAGTTGTGTGATTGATTTTGTTTCTTGAATTCGTGTTAATTTTCCGAATAATGGTAAAACAACATTGATTCAGAACGTGTGGTAAGTTCTGGCATGAAAAGCAATATGATGAGTGTATGTCAATTAATTGAGAAAAAATTTTCAGTTACCGTGAAGGACAATCTTTTGAAGCTCTATGACTATAATCAAAAGTTGATTATGAATTCAGAATAGGGGAGGAATAGAACAATCAAAGTGAATGTTATGACTGTAACCAAACTATGCTTTGATATGACAAAGAGCATGCTGAAGGAGAATAAGCTACCTCACACCTTTTGGGAAGAAGTTGTTGCCATTGCAGCATATGTGCTTAACGGGTGAACAACTAAGATGATAAAGGAAATTATTCCTTTAGAAAAGTGGACTGAAGATAAGCAAAATGTGAGTCATCTAAAGGCGTTGGTTCTGTTTGTTACGAACATGTTCTGAATGCTAAGAGAAGGAAGTTGGATAACAGGAGCAGAGTCATGTTGCTTGTATAGTGCCATAGTACAAATGCTTATTAGCTCTAATGTCCTGTCACTAACAACGTTGAATTCAATAGAGATGTCATTGTGAAAAACAAGGAGTGTGAGATTAGAGTAAATCTCAATCCAACTCTGGTGCAATGTTAACACCTGAGTTAACTTCTGAAGAGATTTCTGACTCTGAAGGAGAATTTGCCTTTGAATGTGAGTCAGAATCAAAAGATGATTCTGAAAGTAACTTTGAAGGCAAGTATGACTCTGAAAGCGAGTCTGACTCTGAAGGTGAATCTGATTCTGATCTAGATTCCGATGGCGATTCAGACTCAGGTGGAGATCCAGACTCTGAGAATATTCCAGACTCTGAAGGTGGTCATGCCTCTAAAGTTGGTACTTCTGGGGTTCTAGTATCTGATACTGTTTCAGTGTCTGAAGAAGATTTTGAACATGTTCAGAGGCCACAAAAAATTATACAAATACTAAGAAGGTTTTCAGAGTTTGATATGCTGCAAGATACTGAAGTAGACTTTGAAGTAAAAGCCATTCAGTGTGCCATGTTAGTAGACTTTGAACTAGTGAGTATTGAAAAAACGCTAAAGAAGAAAGTGTAGCTGAAAGCCATGAAAGAAGAACTTGAGGTTATAGAAAGAAACAAGACTTGGAAGTTGACTGAGCTTCCAAAGGACAAGAAAACCATCAACGTCAGATGAGTTTTCAAGGAGAAACTGAACCCAAATGGATCAATTGGCAAACACAAATCAATGTTACTGGCAAGAGGTTTTCTACAAAAATCTAGGTTAGACTACCTTGAGGTGTTTTCTCTCTTGTAGCGAGACATGAGACAATTAAACTGGTGATTGCGATAGCTGCTAATAGGAATTGGCCTATGAGGCATTTAGATGTGAAATATGCATTTTTGAAAAGTCCATTACAAGAAGAGATATACATGTCACAATCTCCTGAATTTGTTAAAAGGAATCAAGAAGGGATGGTGTATATGTTACATAAAATGTTGTATGGACTGAAACAAGCTCCTAGAGCTTGGAATCTGAAAATTGATTCATTTTTCAAGCGTCAAGGATTCAGAAAGTGTGAGATGGAATATGGCGTTTATGTTCAACATAATTCTAAAGGCAATATGATTTTGGTATGTTTGTATGTTGATGGCATATTACTAACAAGAAGTTGTGAACATGAGATAGCTAAGTTCAAGAAGGTACTGATGAATGAGTTTGAGATAATTGATCTAGGAAAGTTGACATATTTACTAGGGATATAATTTATGTACTCTGAGAAGGGTATCATTTTGCATCAGTTGAAGTATGAACTTGAGCTTCTGAAGAGATTTGACTTGCTGAATTGTAAGGCTGCAGTCAGACCTGCAGAAACAAATCACAAATTGGATTCTGATCCTGAAGGTGGTGATGTAGATGCTACAACTTTCAAGCCATTAGTTGGATCTCTGAGGTATTTGTGCAATACCAGGCCTAACATTTACTATGCAGTTGGAATGGTTAATAGGTTCATGAGTAAACCAAAGTGGTCTCATTACCAAGTTGTTGTCAGGATTCTGAGGTATATTAAGGAGACTCTGAAGTATGGAGTTTTGTTTCCTTCTGATGAAAAAGGTAATTCGAAGTTGATGTGTTACTCAGACTCTAATTGGTGTGGAGACAGAGTTGACCGAAGAAGTACTTATGGATATTTTTTCAAGTATTTGAGAGGTCCTATTTCTTGGTATTCCAAGAAGTAACCTCTTGTTGCTTTGTCAATATCTGAAGCTGAATATATTGAAGGTGTTATGGTTGCATGTCAAGTTGTTTGGCTTCTGAATTTATCGTAGGATCTGAAGATCAATGTAAATAAGCCTCTGAAGTTGATGAATGATAACAAGTCTATACTCAATCTTTTCAAGAATCTAATGCCGCATGGAAGAAGCAAGCATATTGAGATTAAGTATCCTTTTTTGAGAAGTCAGATTCAGAATGAAGTGCTAGAAATTATGTATTGTAGTATCCAGAAGTAGTTGGTAGATGTTCTGACCAAAGCGATCAAGACTGATCAATTTCTCCAGTTGAGGGATGAAATTGGTGTTATTAGTTTTGATTAGTTAAATCATGAATTAATGGATCATGTTGAAGGGTAATTCAGTATTTTAGCATTTTGCCTACGTTGCATTATTGTTTGTGTATATAAACTAATGTAGCTGTCAATAGTTGTAAGTGCAGTATGTGTACAATAGTGTGTGTGTGCAACCATTTTAGCATAGTAGTGAAAATTTATTATTCTCTTTTCTCTTTTTTTTTTCATCTTCATCTTCTTCACTTTGTACACCGACAAAATCTAAACTTCGATGAAAAAGTCTAATACACACCCGAGTGATATCTCATTAACGAAAGAACATATAATAAAGAGTGTGGTTATAAATAATATAAGTCTAATACAGAGATCCGAGTGACATTTCATTAAGAAAAGAATATACAATAAAGTCTGTGGTTAAAATATATATATATATATATATATATATATATATATATATATATATATATATATATATATATATATATATATATATATATATATATATATATATATATATAATATATATATATATATATATATATATAATATATATATATATATATATATATATATAATACCGAACAATGATCATTAGAATGAAAATAATAGCGACCATTACATCTTGCCAATAATAATAATAATCTATGTATCTTGTGCAACAGGTTTGGCAATAATAATAATGTATTGCTACGAAGGTCTTATCTCTATGAAGGACAATGATGACATCATTCCTCTCGAAATTCTTGCTACTAGAACATCAGCCTTTAAGAGTGGAACTAGGCTATCATGGTGGAAACAAATTTTGTACTACTGTAAGTGACAGATAATTCAAATTGCTTTTCATTATTTTTACTTATCTGTCAAATGTCGTGAAAAAAATATTTAATCTTGTTTACAAAATTTTGGTGTCAAAGGTTTTACTATAAGCCGCCGCGACGCAAAGACTACAATGGAATTGCTTCAAAACAGTGGTAAACTTTCGATGAACTATCTCTCATGATCACTTTTCCATTATTATTTTGTGTTTTGAAATTCCTGAACTATTAATAGTACATTAATAGTTCGCGCTAAGTTAAGTTCATTAAGTCTAGTCTATTTTTCAAATTCGTTTTCTCTTCCATTTTTTATGAGAATTTTTCATTTATTTAATGGCGCTCACTATTATATACTAAAGACCTATTAATATTGCAGTGAAAGGTGATTATAGTGCAATAGAAATATACGATGTTGATAAATTAGAAAAGGCATACAAAATAAGACACTCTCTTGCTCAAACCTGTCACAACATTCAAAAGTTTGTATTCAGATGGCCAATCCTGTCACTATTGGGTATGTATATTGAACTCTTCTAACTTTAATTTTACATGCTTTGATTAATAAGTGCTATTTTGCTTCATTAATTTTGTAGACTTAGAGGAAATAAAGACTATTAAGAAGAATCACATATATGGTGGCCAGCTCTTGGAAGAGTTTATGAAAACACCTATTGGATCATACATAGGTGGTGGGGTTAAACCAGATCTTGACAACATAGAACGTGATTTTGAAATGGAAAAGGAGCTTCTAAATTTTCCAACATTTCTTAAGAGCAAAAACGAAGAAGGTAAATAACAATAAGTACAAAAAATTAAAGAAGATACTGATATAATTAAAATGTAAAGATGAAATAATCATTGTTTGTATATTTCCAGGTGATACCTCATTGCAAGAGACAAAAGAAAATAAAAAAATGGATGATTCAACAAATATTGATGGAAGAGATACGACATTTTTGTCAGTAGCAAAAAGTGGCATAGTAGAAATTATGGAAGAGCTTAATTCTAAAGTACCGATTACATCTGATAAGAAAGGTTTATTACTTGTAGCAATGAAGAATATTAAAATAGAAGTGAAAAGTGATGTAAAGGACACATCCTATTTGATTGCAGCAAGTCATGGAATAGTTGAGATGATGGCAGATCTTCAATCAAGCATAAAAAGTGTGATCTATGAGACTAACTCTAACAATGAAAATGCCTTACTTTTGGCCGTAAAGAATAGGCAACCACATGTCATTCAGTGGATGCAGAAGAATTTACCTGGTGGAGTCGTTAATCACCTAGTTCTACAAGTTGATAAAAATGAGAATACTGTGTTACACTTGGCAGCATTTACATCATTTGAAAGAGAAAATACTTGGAGGATATCTGGTGTTGTCATGCAAATGATGTGGGACATCAAGTGGTATAAGGTGCGTTTATAGTTTAATTAGGGTGGTCTTTAACGATGTGCAATGTGCGCTACGGTACAATCCGCACGGCCACCAATTTATCATGATTAACCTGTGGCTAAATAGGGTTCATAATACATTTATCATGGTTATATCTTGGGTAAATAGGATTTCTAATTTATTTGTTATAGTTAAACCGTGACTAATCTATACATATCAGAGCACATTGAGACCCGAGTTTAATTATTAGTTCTCACTGCATCTTTATATGCCACATTTTTTTAAAAAGTATTAACATATATTTTTTGGTATAGTACATAAAAGAACTAGTACCAGAGCATTTCAATAATAAAGGAAACAAAGAAGGAAAAACCCCAAGTGAAATCTTTAAGGAGCAACACAAAGTACTTCTACAAAACAGTGTTGAATGGTTGAAAGACACAGCAGAGTCATGCTCAGTTGTGGCAGCTCTCATTGCTGGTGTCTCCTTTGCGACATCAGGGAGTGTACCTGGTGGCAATCAGCAAACAGGAGAACCAGCATTAAAAGGACAACCTGCATTTGAAGGATTTGCTGTATCTTCATTAATTGGACTTTACTTCTCTGTCACTGCACTCATCATGTTCCTTGCTATACTCACTTCTCGAAAAGAAATTGAAGACTTTCGTCGAAACTTGCCAATGAAGCTTCTTTTTGGCTTGTGTTCTCTCTTCGTATCCATTGTTGCTATGTTTGTTTCTTTCTGTGCTGGACATTTCTTCGTGCTCACAGATAAATATACAAAGGGAAGTATCTTGTTCTATTTATATATTTCCATTTGCCTACCTGTCACATTCTATGCAGCTGTGCAGTTTCCGTTATTCCTTGATCTTGTTAAAGTTATTTGGAAGAAGGTTCCACCACCAAGTATTAAGGGTGTTCTTTTGTAAAGGTGTTTGTTTTGTTATATTACTATGTGAATTGAAACTAATGAGTTTAGTTTGTACTTGAATAATGTCTTTTATTATGTTTTCATTACTTGTGTGAATGTAGTGTAATTTTACTCTTTTGTATAACTATAAGGTGTGATAAGGATGATATGAATTTTCAATTTCTTCCCATCCCGTTTCCCATACGCCATACATACTATTGAAATGTTTGTGCATTCTTACGATTTTGCTAATTAATTGTTATTGTAAAAATATTAAACTATTTGTTGTATAAAGTAATCATATAATAATATTCATAGTTTCTTCTAAAATGAATTAAAACATCAACTTATTATTAAAACATCAACTTGTTTCATAGAATAATATAGAAATTAAATATTTAGAAATTAATTAAAAATATTATTAAATATAAGTAAAATTATTGTAATATAATATATTCTTAAGCATCTTCAAGTAATTTATTGATTTATAATTATTTTTTATTAAATATTATAATTTCAACTTATTAGAAAAAACCACATCTTTCATTTAATGCTTCACTAAAAAAAAACATTCACTACTATAAAAATTACATAAATATCAGTTGGAAAAGTGTTTTTATCTCAGTTGGGTGGTCAAGATACAGTAGAATATCATAGAAAGTGCGCTATTTTTTTCTCTCAGGCCACTACCAACCGAAGTGGAAAGTGACATTAGTCATAGTTTCAATTTCTACCAACAACATTTTCAAAATGTCACTTTATAATTTTTTTTCTCCTTTGGTTGGAATGACAACCGTGTTGACAAGTAGCAAAGCGCCTAACTTTTCTCATCGGTAGGGACTTATAATCGAGAGGAAATTATTGTTTTTTTAAATATAGATTTTTTTAAATTTTACATATTTTTCATTATAATCTGTACTTTTATAAAACAAAACCTAAATGAGACTTTTTTACCGCATTTTAATTACATTTTATGAAATAGAACATAATTGCACTACTACAAAAAACACATTTAACGTCGGATGCAAAGTTGATTTAACCTTGATTACAGAGACGAGGTAACAAAGAGCATTAGAAAACTCTCTACTATACCCCTCAGTTTTAGAATAAATGAGGGGATAGTTGAAATTGTCATTGGTTCGATCCTCAACAATAGCTTTTTTTATATTTTTAAAACTAACACAACATACGTCTCGGTTTATGACCAAAACCAAAGAGAAAGATTAGTTATTATTTTTTTAAATACTCATTACATTATTTACAAATGATATTAATAAATTAATTTGTTTACATAATATTACATTATTTACATAAAATATTAAAGTAAAAATATATAACAATTTTGAATATGGTTCATCGTCATTGTTGTCGATGAAGAACAAATGTTGGATCTTGGGGAAGAACAAATGTTGGATCCTCGTTTCAGTGAATCTTGGGGAAGATCAAATGTTGGATATTTCATGCATTTGTTTATGATATAAAACAAAAAAGAGTTAGATACATAAAATAAATATTCAGTTATATGATTATTTAAAAAGAAAACCTTTAATCCAAATAATTTTTTACTCTTGCAATCCATCATAGAGAACTTTTCCAAACTTCTTTAGGTTTCAAAGATTTCATGTTAAATATTTCAGTTTACGTTTTTAATATTCATAATGCTTTTATAATGTCTTTTAGGTTTCACACATATCACTAATGACAGTGTCTTGAAAGCGTTATGAAGGTGAGAAAAATACATAAGAAGAGGGGTGTAATACCCCAAAATTTGTCCTCCCCTTTTCACTTTTCATCCAACCTTTGACTTAAGGTTCATCTATACACATTCATGCCTCATTCATGTGCATCATTCCTTCATATTAACACCTTCTCATAACCATCATAGACTTAAAGCTTGTGGTTAACAAAAGCTTGGTTTTACTTGAGGTTTGTGACATTTGGTCATCATTGGGGTAAATCCATAACTTCTTGATCTTTGAGATATGCATTCAAGGAGATTACAATTTGACATTCATCTGAGCGCCAAAATCGTAATTCTTGACTCTACTACTATGGGACCTTGAGATTGCCTCTTAAGAATTATTTTGATCATCTAAACCCTAATTGTGGGTCCATGTGTTAGGGTTTTGATTGTGGAGCTTCATGATTTGTTGGAAGACCTTGATCAGGGGTGTATATCATGAAATCCTAATTAGGGATGTTTGGTACTTCTGTGCCATTTGAGGTTGACTTTTGAGCATCAGATTGATTGAAACCCTAGATCCTTGGGAAGAGGTTATTGACCATATTGTCATACATTATCAACCTTTAAACTTGCCTTTGTGCATGAGATTCATTCACCTAACCTACATATCCGCTTGTTTGGAATTTCATCTAGATCAAGGTCATTATTTCCATCCATTGGTGTTGCCTTGGTCATTAATCTTTGGTCTTTGGTCCATTCAAGTTCCATCAAGTCCTCATTCATGGTACATTCAAGTTTGCTAGGTCTTGTTGCTTATGTTTGGTTCATTGGATGATCATGTTCACTGGTCAATTCAATCCATTCCACAATCTTTTTAGGCAATTTCATTCATATTCATTTCAATCAATACCAACTCCCTTCAAATATCATTTGGATTCACATTTTCATTCATTTCCTGACAGATTATCCATGTACGTACAAAAACTGGCCAAATTTGTTACAGTTGAGTTTTGGTCAACAATTGACTTTTTGGTCAATCAGTTGACCAAAGTCAACTGACCCTCCCTTGACCCTTTGAAACATGTGTCTATTTATTATACCTTGCTTCATTATCAAATCCTTGTTTCATTGGCTTTTTCATGACTTAGGGGACTTGGTCCATTTTTAGGTTGGACCACCTTTTTTACCAAGAAATCAGGTCCATGACCAGGCCCAATTATGATATATGAATAATAATATAATATTGAAATATGAAATTGAAATACAATAAATGAATAATAAAAAAAGATGAATAAATAATCAAAAAGAAAACAAAATGAAACAAGCACACAAGAAACCCCACAAAACCCTAAAACCAAGGGATATGATGGACTCTCTTTCGAGAAAGTATAAGAACTCCCCAACAGAGTCACCAGCTGCTGCGGTTGGAAAAGTGATAGAGTCGTTAACATCCTTTATTCGGTCATAAGGAACAGGAAAATAATGATAAAATCTATAAACTAAGGGTGAGATGCTGGGATCGGGAGTCGGTTAAGTAAGGGGAAGGTACTAGGCACCCCTTATCTTCATTGTATTCAATGTGTTTACAGATGTTTGCTTGATTATCGATTAATTGTTAATTATTTGCTATATTTATAGAGAAAATATTTTATTAAAACAGGTGGGAGACCAAAAAAGATTTTTTCTTATCGTACTCGCTAGAGTTTACAACTTTATGCCTACGTACCTTCGCGTTAGGCGAGTGATCAGAGTATCGTAGTTCTTCTATAAAAAAATTTGTTTGTTGATTATTTTTATCCCTTGAAAGTTCTCATGTATCAGGGGCGGAGAAGTGATTTATTTTAAGGAAATGTCTCAATACGCTAGAGTAGAGGACTTATAGAGTGAAGTGTGTTGAATTTGATTTTATCCCTTAATCATTTTGCAAAAATATAATATTTAATTTATTTAAGAAAATAAATTAGTGATTATTCTTGAACATTAGACATAACCTTTATCCCTGATTTTATCTCTTGAAAACCCTAAAATTTTATCCCTTGAATTATCCTGACTCTTATCCCATTGATTATTATCTCATTTGACTGCAAAATTATAATTTAATTTGATTAAGAAAATTAATTAAATAAGATTCAATATGATATATCTCTTATCCCGATTTTATCCATAATTTTTATCCTTTAAAATCCTAGAAGTTATCCCTAATTTTATTCTATGTTATATCCCTTAATTATCCCATGGAAATCCCAATTAATCAACCACAAATGTGTTAAACCCTTAATTAAATAAATAGTTTTTTTAATTGCTTAAATAATAGAAAGATATTAATAAAATTAAAATTAAAATATTGAAGTCCCTAATTATTAATTTAATTAAACTATTAAAAGTAAATCAAATTAATAAACCCAACTAATAATTAATTAAACAAGGTTTTATATATATATATATATATATATATATATATATATATATATATATATATATATATATATATATATATATATATATATATATATATATATATATATATATATATATATATATATATATATATATATATATATATATATATATATATATATATATATATATATATATATATATATATATATATATATATATATATATATATATATATATATATAATTGGAAAGAAACATGGGGTTGCAAATTAAGTTATGGAAGTAATTGGGTCATCAAATAGGGGTGTGTATAGCAAAGAAGGGAAAATCCATTTATTGTTTGAAGCCCATCGCTGGAGGGTTCATAGAGGGAGAGAGTCCATGGTTGACTCTCTATGAACCTCTTGATCGAGATCAAACAGATCTGATAAGACAAGATCCTGGCCCTTGATCTAGATTACCGGTCAAGGTATGTGGGATGGATGCTTAGGATGTGAAGTCAACTGAGGCTTATGGTGTACGTGTGTGGATAAGGGACAGGTTGACTCAACAATGTGATTGGCTTATGGGAGGCCACGCAAGGGTGACGTTTATGAGCTCAAGAGAGACATATAAGGGAACCCTCTTCAAACTTTCTCATTTATTTCCCTTCTTTCTCTCTTTTCGCTCCTCTCTCTCTCTCTCTCTCTCTCTCTCTCTCATTCTCTCTGTTGGTGTAAGCCATAGAGGCCAATACTTTTGGTACTTGTATCGAATTATTTATTAATAATAAAAGGGTTTTTTCTTTATTATGTTTGTTTAATAAAGTCCCTAGAATAGCTAGTCCGTTTAATGTATCAAGTGTGACTTAATCATGAGATCCCATTAAACATATTGATATGCACTAACCTTTGAGACTTATGCATTTCCTTCAAAATTCCTGAAACAACTTTGTTAACTTTTGGAATATTAATTCTTTTGTGACTCAGAGGAAGTAATCTACCTTATAATTGAAAGAATGACAGAATTTGATACATGCATATAAAATAAACGAGATTGATATGAAATAAAGGAGAAATAAGAAATGGAATTAAGTAGAAGGGGCGCCACACTCTTTCTAATCCAAGAGAGAATGATAAGCCTATGGATGAGGATCACCATAAGAAAAGGATTTCTTTATAAGATCAATTTTGGTCCAATCCAGAACCTAAGAGCAAATACTCTCACTTACACAATGTGTAAACTTGCCAAAATTCATTGATTCAAAAGAAGATACATGCCTCCTTTATATATGAATGGCTTAAGATGATGAAATAAGTAAAAATTAATTCCTAAGAAAACAAAAGGTTTCAGCCACTAATTATCATGATAGTGGGTTGAGTTATTACAAAGAAAGTGCAAAATAAAGAAGAGATAGTGGGGTTCTTGAAAGGGCAGAATAATGGCAATTCTTTATTTACCACTTCTCTTGCAACTTTCGTCCATTATAGTGTGGTTATTGGTATTTCCTTTATTTTTATTTATTTATGCATTATTGGGCCTTTTATCACATGCTTGGATGATAAGAATAAACTTGGACTCTTTTTCTTCAATCTGGCCCATGCATTCTATTGACTTGATCATGAAGTGAACTAAAGCATCATTGACTCTTCTTGCACGTGCCATTGTCATAGGACCTCCTAAGCTTTGCATTGTATCATTTATGTCTTGGATTACGTCCTCATCACATATGGACACTATAATTAAAGTATCTGTAGTCGAGCTTTATTATGAAGTGGGATAACATTAAAGCATTAAGACTATTATGTATATAGACTGATGATAACATCTCATGGATCATGGATAAGGGGTTATCAAGTCTTAAACATTCGTATGAATATTAAGAGTAATATTTAAACTGGATTGACCCATTATGACAATACTATATAGAATGTTATGCAAAGTGTTATAATTTATTCTCATGGTGATAGTGGTGTATAACACCCTTCGACCTGAAACCACTATGGATCCTAGATGTAGAGTCGAATGGTTTATTGTTGATCAAACATTGTCCATAACTAGATGACCATAAAGACAATTGATGGGTACTCCACGAAGTATGCTGAGGGATGTGACCTAGATAGAATTTACCCATCATTCGTAAAAGGATAAATGTCTAAGAGCCCAATATTGAACTGGACAAGGATGACACGGTTTATGCCTTGTGTTCAATATAGACATAAGGGTAAAATGGTAATTGTACACATAAGTATTATCACAAAAGAATTTGTCAGATCACATGTCATTTTCGTGTCTTAGGTAGCAGTGATGTGTTGCTAGAATACATGGTTTAATATGTTAAATACATGATTTAATTTAATTACCAATGTCGCGAGAACCTACAGGGTCACACATAAAAGGATAGATTGATGAGAGATAAAGTAAATAAGGAACACCATAAGGTACGGTGCACTTAAGTGAATTGTAGAACATCGTAAGGTACGATGCACTTAAGTAGAATACGAAATATGGTAAGATACCACGCGCTTAAGTGATTTTGGTATATCATAAGATATGGGCCACATACACCTAAGTGGGTTTTTTAGCTTGCAGCCCACACAAGTGGTTTTATAAATAGAACCCTTATGCAGAAGCATTGCATTAGATGAAAATTTTGTTTCTCTCTCTCTCTCACTCAAAGCCTCCATTCGTAGCAGCTAGCACTGAGATTGAAGGAATATGTTCGTGTGGACTGAGTAGGGGTGTTGTCACCATTCAATGTTCATGATCACTCCTTAGATATGCATCAAAGGTTTCAATCACCACAAGAGGTAATGATTTCTATCACTGATCATGCCCATTCATAAGGATCACTAAAGGATAAAATTTTAAATTCCGCTGCGTTTTGGATCGCTATTCTCCTTCAGTGGTATCAGAGCCACTTACGAAACCATGCATATGAGTTATTTATTTTCTATATTAATACGATTAGAAGACAGAATGAATTAAATAATAAGCGAGTAATTAAATTTGGCATCATATGTGTACGATTTGGATGATTGATGTTGACTATGCTTCGGAATCCGATGTTAGTATGGTGAAGCAGCGATACATCGATCGTCCATAGGTTACACAATTGAGATCGATCAAGTTATATATATGATATAAGAAATTATGATGTAAAATACGGTATATATGATATATTGTTTCTGTTTCGTTCATTCAAACACTTAATGGTTATTTTCCTTTGAGCGAAAGTATGGTGAAGCAATGACATGTTGATCAATCATACTGAATTAACAATCGAGGTGTGTTTGACGGTATGAAATTGTTGCATTAGGGTTCATGATGGTACAAGGGTTGTGCTGTCAGAGAGTTATGCGATTAGGGTTAGGACTGTGCAAGAGTTGTGCTTTAAAGTATCAAGTGTTGATGCAAAAATAGACGTCGATTTCAAATAAATTATTCATTAAAAATAATAATAATGTGTGATCAGTCGTCAACATTTAATTTTGTTTACTTAATTAAAATAATTTAAATTAATAATAATAATAATAATGTGTTTATTATTATTGTCTTGTGGTGATCGGTTATGACCTTAGTTTTCCTTTATTTTGTTTTGGGATTTTAAAATACGGCCTGCGTATCGCGCCTCTCTTTTAATCACTTAATGTAACTTATTTTCTCATCTCACTCCCTCGTATGTAAAACGAGTTTCTTTTATTTAATGTAATGTTATGAAGAAAGATAAGAATAAATATCAAAGGAGGACAACCTTGAAGATCTTGCTTGGAAAAGCTTAGATCGTTATTAAGTTATCTTAGGTTCTCTCATTGGCTTGGGAGAACAGTTGCACTAGGGACCATAACTGTTTCATTTTGTATGTATGTTGATGCATGTGAGAGCCGATTTATATGATAAATAATCCGGTGAGATCAGAATAATTTCAAATTACCTCAAATTAAATATTAAGTTTATGCTTTCCAAGTTTTAGCACTCATCAAGACTAGTATCGAATAATGTAGGTTTCGCCTACGCGAGGTGCATGTTTATATTATTAAGGTGCGATGGGATAACTGTAATATCCAATTGCTAAAATAATTGGTCAAACTTAACTAAACAAATTATAATAAGAATATATATGTTTAGAAGCAAGAGTTGATAATGATGCATATGATGGATTGGAATAAGGAGTTATTCACTCAACTAAAATATTCGAGAGTTGTATTAGATACAATTGGAAGGAGTTCCTACCTAAATAACTCAGTTTTGTGTAATTTGCCTACGTGGACTTAAAACAAAGTGAAATGTAGATCTCGACCCACTAGAAAATCTTCCAACGGGATTTTCCGAATCAAACGATGAGGGTCATTTGTTTTGAGTAAAATAGTGGGAGCATATTTAATTAAAGGCCTAATTAAATATGTTATTTTAGTGATACATATAGTTTCATATTTTTCATGTATATTACCATGACAACGAACACCTCTAACAACACTTTACGCTTAATCCTTGATAAGGAAAAATTGTATGGGACAAATTTTCTGGATTGGCACCGAAATCTGAGGATTGTCCTCAAACATGATAGAAAGTTGTATGTCTTGGAGAAACATGTTCCTGAAGAGGAACCTCCTAGTTCTGCACCTAAGGAAGAAAGAGATGCTTATAAGAAGCATGTCGATGATGCCAATGACACTGCTTGTCTCATGCTAGCTACTATGAACTCAGAGTTGCAAAAGCAACATGAGAACATGGCAGCGTTAAATATGATCGAACACCTGAAGATGCTCTATCAAGAGCAGGCAAGGCATAAAAGGTTTGAAGTTTCCAAAGTCCCTTTTCAAGGCAAGTTAGCTGAGAGAGTCCATGTAGGTCCCCATCTACTCAAGATGATTGGGTATATGGAGAACCTTAAGAGGTTGTGTTTTCCCCTCGGAAAGGAACTTGCGATTGATTTGATCTTGCAATCGTTGCCAGACAGCTTTAGTCAATTTGTCCTTAATTTCAACATGAATGATATGGACAAATCTCTTCCTGAACTGTTAGGCATGTTAAGAACTGTTGAGCAGAATCTGAAGTCAAAAGGGAAGTCCATTATGATGATCGAAAATGGAAAGAGACAGAACAAAAGACCCACCAAGCAGGGTGGTAAAGGGAAAGGCAAGTAAGTTTCCAAACCCAAACTCACTGCTCCTTCTTTGAAGCCTAGTGGAGGCATAGCAAAGGAAGGCATTTGCTTCCATTGCGGTAAGACCGGAAACTGGAAGAGAAACTGCCCAAAGTACCTGGAAGATAAGAAGAATGGAGTATAGACTTCAACTTCAGGTATTTTTGTTATTAAAATTAATTTATCAACTTTTGTATCATGGGTATTAGATACTGGATGCGGTTCTCACATTTGTACCAATGTGCAGGGGCTAAAAAGGAGTAGAGATCTGGAAAAAGGTGAAGTTGACCTACGAGTTGGCAATGGAGCAAAGGTTGTTGCTTTAGCCGTAGGAACTTATATGTATTGACTTTACCTAGTGGTTTAATAATTCAGTTAGAGAACTGTTATTATGTACCTGCAATTAGTAGGAATATTATTTCTGTTTCTTGTTTAGACAAGTTTGGTTTTTCATTTATAATAAAGAACAATTGTTGCTCCATTTATTTGTATGATATATTCTACGCTACTGCACAAATGAACAATGGACTATATGTCCTTGATCTTGAAATGCATATTTATAAAATTAATACTAAAAGGATGAAACCTAATGAGTTAAATCCAACTTACCTTTGACATTGTCGATTAGGCCACATAAATGAGAAATGCATTTCCAAACTCCATAAAGATGGAATCTTTGAATCTTTTGATTATGAATTATATGAGACATGCAGATCTTGTTTAATTGGAAAGATGACAAAGTCTCCATTCACAGGAAAAGGTGAAAGAGCTAATGATCTTTTTCCCCTCATACATACTAATGTATGTGGACCATTGAACATACCATCCAGAGGAGGTTTTCAGTACTTCATCACCTTTACTAATGGTTTTAGTAGATATGATTATGTGTATTTAATGAAACACAAATCAGAGTCCTTTGAAAAGTTCAAGGAATTCAAGAATGAAGTACAAAACCAACTAGGTAAGAATATTAAAACTCTTCGATCAAATCAAGGTGGTGAGTATTTAAGCCTAGAGTTTGATGACCATCTAAAAGAGTGTGGGATTCTATCCCAACTTACTCATCCTAGAACACCCCAATGGAATGGTGTATCTGAGAGAAGAAATCAAATCCTGTTAGACATGGTCCAATCCATGATCACGCCGATCTTCCAAACTTCTTTTGGGGACATGTACTATTGATAGCAACTTACACACTTAACCGTGTTCCATCTAAAAAGGTTGAGAAGACAACATATGAGATATGGAGTGGTAAGAAACCACATATGTCTTACATGAAGATTTGGGGTTGCGAAGTTTATGTGAAACGACAAATTTCAACTAAGATTGAGCCTAAATCTGACAAATGCTTATTTGTGGGATATCCTAAAGAAACAAGAGGGTATTACTTCTACAATCCTTCTGAGGGCAAAGTGATTGTCGCTCGAACTAGAGTTTTCCCAAAAAAGGATTTTATTTCCAAAGGAATCAGTGGGAAGAAAGTAGAGCTTGAATAAATTCAAGAATCACAAAGCATTGATACACCTATGGAGGAATTAGATCAGGAAACACAAGTAGTTATGGAAGAGCAACCCACTCAAGTAGAACAAGACCAGCGTAGGTCAAGCAGGATACATCACCTACCTGAGAGATATGGATATCTCATAACTGATTAAGATGATGTATTACTAATGGATCAAGATGAGCCTGTGACCTACCAAGAGGCCATAACTGGTCCCGATTTTGAGAAGTGGCTAGAAGCTATGAAATCTGAAATGGATTCCATGTACACAAACCAGGTTTAGACCTTGGTAGAGCCTCCTATAGGAGTTAATCCTATAGGATGCAAGTGGATCTTCAAAAAGAAGATTGGTATGGATGGTAAGGTACATACCTATAAGTCAAAACTGGTTGAAAAAGGATATAAACAAATTCATGGGGTTGAGTATGATGAAACCTTTTCACCAGTTACAATGCTTAAATATGTTTGGATTTTACTTGCTATCGCTGCATATCATGATTATGAAATATGGCAGATGGATGTCAAAATTGCTTTCCTTAATATGAATCTTCTTGAGAAATGTGTACATGACACATCCTAAAGGATTTGACATACCAGAAGAGCCCAAAAGATATGTAAGTTACAAAGATCAATCTATGGATTGAAGCAAGCTTCCAGAAGCTGGAATCTTCATTTTGATGAACTAGTAAAACAATATGGATTTATCAAGAATGAAGATGAGCCTTGTGTCTACAAGAAGGTTAGTGGGAGCATGATCATCTTCCTGGTATTATATGTAGATGAAATATTACTCATTGGAAACGATGTCCCTACCCTGCAACAAGTAAAGTCTTGGTTGGGGAAATGATTTTAAATGAAGGACCTAGGTGAAACAGCCAATATATTAGGAATCAAGATCTATAGAGATAGATCACAAAAACTGCTTGGCCTAAGTCAGAGTACATACATAGATAAAGTGTTGAGACGCTTTAATATGCATGATTCCAAGAAAGGATTCATACCTATGCAACATGGCATGTGTCTATCAAAAACACAATCCCCTTCAATTAAGGTAGAAAGGGATCGCATGAATAAGATTTCATATGCATCTGCAATAGGATCTATCATGTATGCCATGTTATGTACTCGACCAGATGTCTCGTATGCTTTAAGTGCAATGAGTAGGTACCAATTTGATCCTGGTGATGCTCATTGGGTAGCTGTCAAGAATATCCTTAAGTATTTGAGAAGGACTAAAGACTCATTCTTTAAATATAGTGGGGTCAGGAAGAGCTGGTTGTAATTGGATACACTGATGCTAGTTTCCAGACAGATAAGGATGACTTTAGATCGCAATCTGGTTATGTGTTTTGCTTAAATGGTGGCGATGTGAGCTGGAAAAGTTTAAAGCAAGACACAGTTGCTGCCTCAAGTGCAGCAAAGGAAGCTGTTTGGATCAAAAAGTTCATTAGTGAACTTGGCATAGTTCATAACATTGTGGATCCCATTGATCTCTATTGTGATAACAATGGTGCTATCGCACAAGCTACGGAGTCTAGATCTCACCAACGATCCAAACACATACTTAGGCGTTATCACCTTATTCGAGAGATAATAGATAGAGGAGCTGTGAGAATATGAAGAGTACCTAAACTTGACAATATTGGTGACCCACATACAAAGCCTCTTGCGCAGAAGAAGCATGATAAAAATATTAGATCTATGGGCATTAGGGGTATGCTTGATTGGCTCTAGTGCTAGTGGGAGATTGTTGGTGTAAGCCCTAGAGGCCAATACTTTTGGTACTTGTATCGAATTATTTATTAATAATAAAAGGATTTTTTCTTTATTATGTTTGTTTAATAAAGTCCCTAGAATAGTTAGTCCGTTTAATGTATCAAGTGTGACTTAATCATAAGATCCCATTAAACATAAAGACACTATTCTTAAAGTATACGTAGTCGAGCTTTGTTATGAAATGGGAAAACATTAAAGCATTAAGACTATTATGTATATAGACTGATGATCACATCTCATGGATCATGGATAAGGAGTTATCAAGTCTTAAACATAGGTATGAATATTAAGAGTAATATTTATACTGGATTGACCCGCTATGAGAATACTATATAGAATGTTCTGCAAAGTGTCATAATTTATTCTCATGGTGATAGTGGTGTATACCACACTTCGACCTGAAACCACTATGGACCTGTAAGACCCCAATTTTGACCCTAAGATCCCTCATGGCATCATAACATTGCATTTGCATTGCCTCAAGGATCTTTAGCATCTTGGTTCCCTTTGGGTGGGGCTCCTTGTGATTGGTTTGAGATCACCAAGCATGCTTGAATTATACATCATTGTTTCTCTTACTTTTGTTTACTAACCAAAAGTACAAAAATGTGTCACTAACATCTTTTGTTTGAAGCTTGAGTATCATCCAAGACACTTTGTGGGTTCTATTTAGAGGATCAGTCAACACAAGGGAATGGCTTGAGATACTTCCAACAGGTTCAAATGGGGTATATTCGTCAGTCAAAACGTTAATCTTGAAGGAGCAAAAGTTTGTTCATGAGCTGTCATGCTCGCTAGGCGAAGCCCACGTGTTTAAAAAAATAATAATAAATAAATAAATAAAATATAATAGAAAAAATTTGGACTTGGGCCTCTCTCATTTGAGCCCACAGGTCCACAAAAATCAGGTTATAAATTCAGAGTTTCAGTGAAACAAAAGGCCATTTTATTCCTATTACCCTGGCAGGGAAAAAGATAGTGAGAGAAGAGCTAACAGAGTTCAGAGCAACCTCCAGAGACTGAAGGGAACTCATCTGAAAAGAGCCAATTCCATCTCATATAAACCCTCAGATTGCTTTGCAAACCCAACCGGGTAATTCAATTTCATTCGATCTCTCCAGTCAGGTTTGCCTTATTCCCATTACTTTATGCTTTTAATTTGAATGCTCTGAATGTATGAGGTATTATGGGTGAATTTGATACCCTTTTGATGCATGTGTTTGACAAGAGGTTTAGGCCTCCTACCCTTGGTTGCTTTTTGTGAGCTTTTTTTGAATTTTAATGGCATGATTCATGTGGTTACATTTTGATTTGGGGGCAACTCTTGATTACCCTATCCTGTTTGCTCTAACCTATTTTGTGTTTGTTATGGCATTGTTTTCTCCTAATTCCGTCATATTACTCTAACCTGCTTGTTGAGTTTTTGTGAGGGCTCACATACTCTTGCAGGGATAGCTTGCTTGGTGTTCCACTTTATTTGTGGGATACCACCTGGAGGCTTATTCTGATTACCTGTACTGACTCACTTTCTTTGATGGTGCTAACTTGAGAGATCTCTGGGTTTCTTATCTCTCTAATTGTTGTTACTTCGGATCTTTATCCGTACGGTAGATCTCTCGATCCCTTTACTTTTCCCGCATGTTACCGATTTCTTAGGTTTCGTATAACCTCTCGTGGCATGTCATTTAAGGTAGCGCGGTTCCTTCATCTAGGACTGCCTTTTTGCATGAGCATCCCTAAACACCCCAAACTCATTGATTTTTCTTCTCCTAAGAACACATTATCTCCTTCTACTACAGCCGAGTAAGTCTCCAAAGGTCAAGCATCCGGTAGATTGCGTAGTAACGTCGTTCACCCCAAAACACAACCCTTACCCCATAGGTGGTCGAACTACGTTTTGCTCTGATTTTCATCCCAGATGAGATACGTAGGCATAAGACGCGATGTCTTAGCGAGCACACTCCTCTTTAACCCATAGGTAGCCGAGCTACGAAGACTCTGATTCTCAGATTCAGATGAGATACGTATGCAGTGGATCCGAGGTCCGTGCGAGTCATTTTCTTTTGACCCTCCTTTTAGTAAGTAGTACATTAGATAAACATACACGCTTTTCTCATCCCTTCAATCATGTTTGCACAAATAAGTTTTCACAAAAAAAAATAACAACAACCTTTGCAACAAATGTGAAAAGGGCTCCCTAGGAGTACCTAGGATGATTTGGGTGCCTAACACCTTCCCATTGCATAACCAACCCCCTTACCCAGATCTCTGACATTTTTACTAGTTTTTGATTCGATAAAACTTTTAGGTTTTTGTTCGCTTTCTAACCATTCTTTTGGATAAATAGAAGTGCGGTGGCGACTCGACTTGTATGATTTACCTTGGATTTAGTCAATATCTCTAATGGTAACGAATACCCCGCTACAGAAAAGTGGCGACTCTGCTGGGGACGTGTATTTGCCTAGTGGGTTTTGTCGACTTTTCATGCTTGTTGTATTGTATTTGTTTTGTGACATATTTTTGTGCAATTTGGGATTACTGTATTGTATGTAATGATTGAATTGCTTGATATTAATTCCTTGTATGCTTGGTGATCTTTGTGAGATGAGTTCTATACCCGGACTCGAGTGCACTTAGGATAGGAGAATGGTGTAGTCTTGTTGACTTGTGTGGAGTTATTCCTTAGCAAGTTGACTTGCAAGTCCATTCACTTGGTGGAGGTTATGTTGGGATCAATAATGTCACATAAGTAAGTTATGGTTAGACATTACTCTTTCCAATATAGACCTTAGAAGCCAAGGACCTTAGTTTACCAAGCCCATCTTGGCCTATTCTTAGGATGTGGTGCGAAAGTCATTCAAGTGTAAGATTTGATATGATTGTTACGCGATACTACACTCATAAGAGTCTCTCTTGAGAATATTTTCGGAATACGAGTAGTCGTTTCTCCAATAATATCTGAAAGATGGGATGATGACTATGGGAACCTCTTGTAGAACATGTTTGGCAGGTTTAAACCTCAGTACACTCCCTTTGGGTGGTTCTTAACCTAAACTCCATGCTCGTGACTTGTAACAAACCCTTGATTCATGGTTGATTCGTTCAGGTATCCTTAATATCAATGGAACTTGGGTGTTGATAAGGTGTAAACCATAATCCACCAAAATGGATGGTTGATATTAAGGATAACATGATCCATCCCATGACCTTTGTTTGGTGTGCTTTGCTTGATCCTTGAGTGTGATTGTTGCATTCATGCATTCATGCACCCATTTGCATTCATATCATCAAAATAATGAGAAAATTTTCAAGGAACTTAAGAGGTCTATTTGCAAAATTTTCAGACATGGAAAGACAAAGAAGGAATACAAAGAAGTACAGTTTCAGACAACCATACTTGAAAGAGTTAAGGAATTTGACACCTTATGTATTAGATCCCTTGGGTTTCAAGGCTCGTTTTAGAAAGCTTCTTCCTCTTCTGACTACTCAGGTGGATGAAGGATTGGTGAGTGTATTGGTGCAGTTTTACGATCCTTTGTACCGTTGCTTCACGTTTCCGGATTTTCAGCTTTTGCCTACACTTGAGGAGTATGCTTATCTTGTGGGTATACCTATTCTGGATCAGTTGTTGTTCAGTGGCTTGGAAAGGGTTCCCACTTCTCAAGAGATAGCAGACATGTTACACATAGATGAATCTCTGGTTGATGCTCATATGACTACCAAAGGGGGAATTTAAGGTCTCCCTTCTGAGTTCCTCATTGCTCAAGCTACTATGGGAAGGCCATGAGTGAGGATGCCTTTGAAGCCATATTTGTACTTCTCGTCTATGGATTGGTATTGTTCCCCAACATCGACAAGTTTGTGGATGTGAACGCTATTAGGATATTCTCTACTCTTAATCTCGTTCCGACTCTGTTGGGCGATACCTACTTCTCTTTGCATATGAGGAATACAAAGGGTGCTAGCGCCATTGTGTGTTGTTTGCCTCTGTTGTATAAGTGGTTTATTTCTCACTTACCTCAGACGGTCGCTTTCAAGGAGAACAAGGAATTTCTACGGTGATCCACGAGGCTTATGTCTCTCACTAATGATGATATCTTTTGGTACAACCGTGTATATGATGGTGTGCAGATTATTGACTCTTGTGGCGAATTCTCCAATGTACCTCTTCTTGGTACATGTGGTGGGATTAACTACAATCCTGTTTTGGCACGTCGGCAACTTGGGTTCCTCTTAAAGGATAAACCCAATAACATTTTGTTAGAGGGTGTATTCTTTCAGGATGGTAAAGATCCCCAAGACTTGAAAGCTAGGATGGTCCGCGCTTGGCGCAAGATTCATAAGAAAGGAAGGAAAGAGTTGGGTCCTAAGAATTACATCGCTTTGGAGCCTTACACTGTTTGGGTTAGGAAGAGGGCGTCTGAGTATCTCATGCCTTACGAGTATCCGAGACCTACACCTATGATTATGGATGGGCCTTCAACCCTCCCTAATCAAGGAGTAGAGGAGTTGAGATACGAAGACCGTTCACGTGCCTGGATCCGTGAACGTGAAGAGTTGCTTCAGCAGATTAAGGAGAAGGATGTGTTGATTGAGTTTCTTGAGCATCAGGTTATTGATGACCCTGATGATGTATGGACTTCTCTACTTCCTCAGTCTTCTAAGTTCTGGAAGAGGAGGTATGATCGACTCGCCAAAGAGAAGGCCGATATGAAGGCAGCCTACGAGAGGGAAGTGAAGAGGCTTCGCGCATCTTATCTTCCTGTGTCTTGAGCTTTAGATGATTGTTTCTAGGGATCCATAAGACGATTATTTTCCTTTTCTCTTGTATATGATTGACGATGTTGCACTTCTTTCCCTGATATTATTTGATGAGATATTTCCATAGGTGATAAAATGCTTAATATTTCCAAAATTTGCAAATAAAACTCTAAAGTTCCTTTGAAATGAAAAACAAATCATATGCACAAACATTGCATGCATCATATGCATAAGCAGGTTTTGTTTCCGGTCCCTTGCCATGTGGCCTAACTCTGTGTCCTTCATTTATTTTGAAGACAAGCTGACTCACCGGTACTACACTAGAGCCAACATTTCAAGACTGGTGGATCACTTAGAGCAAGAGAACCGCGAGCTGAAAGAGGAAGTGGCCAGATTGACTGCCCTAATGGAGTCACTCATGGCTGCCTAGAGCCAGTCTTCTCCGACACCTTCAACTCCTCCCCAGAGGACAGTTATCTCCGAGATTGTCTCCTCTACCGTGCCCGCTGCCAGTGCACACTTTGTTCCAACAGCCATGCCAACTAGGTTCCCGTGGGGGATGCCTCCCAATTTCATGCCTAAGGGTCATGTTCCTACCTTTGCTTCTCTGCCGGTATCTAGCCCGGTCATTGTCGTTCCTCCTCCTATCGTGCATACTTTGCCCAGGGTAGACGACACCATCTATCATTCCGAGCCGTCTGAGGGTCCAGATGTTTATGAGAAGATGGATGCTATGAACGATCAATTTCTTGAGCTTCGCAAGGAATTGAAAACTCTCAGAGGGAAGGATCTTTTCGGCAAGTCTGCTGCCGAACTCTGCTTGGTTCCAAATGTGAAGATCCCTGTGAAATTCAAGGTCCCTGATTTTGAAAAGTACAAAGGAAATACTTGTCCTCTTAGCCACCTGGTCATGTATGCCAGGAAGATGTCGACTCAAATCGATAATGACCAACTACTCATCCACTACTTTCAGGACAGTCTGTCTGGTGCCGCTTTGTGTTGGTACATGGGTTTAGACAGCGCGAACATCCGATCCTTCAATGATCTCGGCGAAGCCTTCGTCAAAAAGTACAAGTACAACGTGGATATGGCTCCCGATAGAGATCAATTGAGAGCCATGTCCCAGAAGGATAAAGAAACATTTAAGGAGTACGCCCAGAGGTGGTGAGAGGTGGCAGTACAGATCGTGCCTCCGCTAGAAGAGAAAGAGATGACTAAGATCTTTTTGAAGACTATAAGTTCTTTTTATTATGAGCGGATGATTGCTAGCGCTCCTTCTGACTTCACCGAGATGGTGAATATGGGGATGCGTCTAGAAGAAGGGGTCCGTGAAGGACGGTTAACCAGAGAAGAAGGCTCTTCTGCCAAACGTTATAGGGCGTTTGCAAAGAAGAAAGATGGAGAGGCACATGCTGTGATCTCCCATGAGAAACCAAGAAGACCCTCTGTGAGGAGGAAGACTGTGCGTCCCTCCAGTAACCAGCACCAGGTGGCTCATATAGCACCTGTTTTCAGAGACAATCAACAGTATCAGCAACATAGTAACAATCAGCAACCACATCCGCAATATCAGCAACAACAACACCGACTGCAGCAGTAGGCCTACCAGCCTCGAAATAGTAATCAAACCAGCACGAGTTACGAGAGGAAAAGGGTCACCTTCGATCCTATTCCTATGACGTACGCAGAGTTATATCCCTCTTTGATAGAAAGGAAGTTGATTACTCCGAGAGACCCACCGGCTATACCTGCTAACCCCCAGTGGTGGTATAAGCCTGAGTTACATTGTGTTTACCATTCTGGTGCTCCCGACCACGACGTGGAGAATTGTTACCCTTTGAAAACCAAGGTTCAAGACCTTGTGAGGTGTGGTATTCTATGTTTTGAGGACGTAGGCCCTAATGTGAAGAAGAACCCATTGCCCGAACATGGGAAATCTGTCAACATGGTCCAGGGTTGCCCTGGAAAATACAAGGTCAAATATGTCAGTCATATTCAACAGTATCTGGTCCAGATGCATCGTTTTTTGTGTGACTACAGTCATTATGAGCATGACCATGATAGATGCCAAGTCTGCTCTGTTAACCGATTGGGTTGTTGCCAGGTGCGCAAGGATGTTCAGGAAATGCTGGACGAATGAGTCATTGAGATCCTTCAAAACAGGAATGTTGATGAAAATGAGCCTGAGGTCAATGTGATATCCCCAGTGTTTCGGATACCCGAGCCTGTTATCATCAAGTACAATGGTAGCAAGCAGAAGGCTTCTCCCGCTCTGATCATTAAGCCTGCTGGTCCTGTGCCTTACTCCTCTGAAAAGACAGTTCCCTATCGCTACAACGCCGTAGCAGTAGAGAATGGGAAAGAGGTTTCCTTGCCCTCTTCTTCTGTTGTGAATATTACCGATGTTAGCGGTTTGACCTGTAGTGGCCGTGTAGCAAGCAGAAGGCTTCTCCCGCTCTGATCATTAAGCCTGCTGGTCCTGTGCCTTACTCCTCTGAAAAGACAGTTCCCTATCGCTACAACGCCGTAGCAGTAGAGAATGGGAAAGAGGTTTCCTTGCCCTCTTCTTCTGTTGTGAATATTACCGATGTTAGCGGTTTGACCTGTAGTGGCCGTGTATTTTCAGCACCGCCGAAGCCTCAAATTAATGCTGATTTTGTTGAACGGCCGATCGGGAACGCTGTGAATTCTCCGAATCTGGCACTTGCTGTTAAGCCCTCCTTCGTACTAAAAACTCCTACTTCTGTTGGCTCGAGTGGAAATATGAAAGAAGACTGTGATGAGATGCTGAGGCTCATCAAGAGAAGTGAGTACAATGTTGTAGACCAACTTCTACAAACGCCATCCAAAATATCTGTGTTATCCTTACTCTTAAATTCAGAACCACACCGAGAGGCTCTGCAGAAGGTGTTGGATGTGGCATATGTGGATCACGATGTCACTTTGGAGCAATTCGATAGCATTGTTGCAAACATTACTGCTTGTAACAACCTGAGCTTTTGTGACTCTGATCTCCCCGAGGAGGGAAGAGACCACAACTTGGCATTACATATATCTATGGGTTGTAGAGACGACGCCATGTCCAATGTACTGGTGGACACTGGGTCATCATTGAACGTATTGCCAAAGTCCACTCTCTCAAAACTATCATATCAAGGGCCTCCCATGAGGCAGAGTGGAGTAGTTGTGAAGGCTTTCGATGGGTCTCGCAAAAATGTGATTGGGGAAGTTGATCTCCCAATCAAGATCGGACCAAGTGATTTCCAGATTACCTTCCAGGTTATGGACATTCACCCATCGTATAGTTGTCTCTTAGGCAGACCATGGATTCACGAGGCAGGCGCCGTGACGTCCACCCTACACGATAAATTGAAATTCGTGAAAAACAAGAAGCTGGTGGTGGTAGGGGGAGAAAGGGCTCTCCTGGTTAGCCATTTGTCTTCCTTCTCTTACATAGACGCTGAGGATGAAGTTGGAACTCCTTTCCAAGCTTTGTCTATTGCTGAGCCTATTGAGAAGAGAACTTCTTCATTTGCTTCCTATAAAGATGCAAAGTTGGCCATTGAGCGTGGTGCAACCACTGGTTTAGGAAAAATGATTGAGTTAGAAGACAACGAGTCCCGGGCTGGCATAGGTTTTTCTTCTAGTACTTTCAACAAGCAAGGGTTATTCAAGAGTGGAGGTTTCATCCACATTGGCGTAGATGAGGAGGCTGCTGCCGTTTTAGAAGAAGATATAAAGGATTCTGGCAATTTCATCATCCCTGGAGGGGTCTTCAACAATTGGGTCGTTGTGGATATTCCAACAGTTGTCCATAAGTCAATGTAATGATCACTTTGTTTAAAAACCCTTCTCCCATGCCAAAAGGAGGAGTGATGACATTGATGACGCATAAATACAATGATATTTTCATTCAATAAATTCATGTTAAATGTTTGTTTTTCCATTTATTTTCCCTTTTCGCTTTTGCATGAAATTGGTGATCACATAAAACCCTAAAAAATAAAATAAAATCAACCTTCTCATCTGCATAATGATTTGCCTTGTTTGAATTCTAAATCTTTTCATATCCAAAAATCATTATGCAGGTTGATTTCTAAACCCATTGAACATAATGACCCAACACCATCTCCCAATTTTGAATTCCCTGTATTTGAGGCAGAGGAAGATGATGTTGAAGAGATTCCTGACGAGATTACCCGTCTACTTGAGCATGAAGAGAAGATCATTCAGCCGCATCTTGAGAATCTGGAAACAGTCAACTTGGGGTCTGAAGATTGTGTGCGAGAGGTAAAGATTGGGGCACTTCTGGAAGAATCTGTTAAGAAGGGGTTGATTAAGTTGCTACGAGAATATGTTGACGTCTTTGCCTGGTCATATGAAGACATGCCTGGTCTAGATACTGATATTGTGCAACATTTCCTACCTCTAAAGCCTGAGTGCATGCCTGTAAAGCAGAAGCTCAGAAGAACTTATCTTGATATGGTAGTGAAGATCAAAGAGGAAGTTCAGAAGCAAATTGATGCGGGGTTTCTGGTGACTTCTACATATCCTTAATGGGTGGCCAATATTGTGCCCGTGCCTAAGAAAGATGGAAAAGTATGGATGTGTGTGGACTATAGAGACTTGAATAAAGCTAGTCCGAAAGATGATTTTCCTCTACCACATATTGATATGTTGGTAGACAATACAGCTAAATTCAAGGTCTTCTCGTTTATGGATGGATTTTCCGGATATAATCAGATTAAAATGGCACCCGAGGATATGGAGAAGACAACATTCATCACACCTTGGGGAACATTCTGTTATCGAGTGATGCCCTTCGGTTTGAAGAACGCCGGAGCCACGTATCAACGAGCTATGACTACCTTGTCCAATGACATGATGCATAAGGAGATTGAGGTATATGTTGACGATATGATCGCTAAGTCAAGATCGGAGGCTGTACTCCCAGTAGAGGTGGAGATCCCATCAATGAGAGTCTTGATGGAAGCCAAGTTGACTGATGCTGAATGGGTTCAGAGTCGTTATGACCAGCTGAATTTGATAGAAGAAAAGAGATTGACGGCTATGTGCCATGGTCAGTTATATCAGCAAAGAATGAAGAAAGCTTTTGATAAGAAGGTCAAGCCTCGTGTGTTCCGAGAAGGTGACCTTGTGCTCAAGAAAGTCTTGTCTTTCGCGCCCGATTCCAGGGGCAAGTGGACTCCAAACTATGAGGGTCTGTTGTTGTTAAGAGAGCCTTTTCAGGCGGTGCTCTGATACTTACAACTATGGATGGGGAGGATTTCACTCGTCCTGTGAATTCAGATGCAGTCAAGAAATACTTCGCCTAAAAAAACAAAAACTGAATAGCTCGCTAAGTTGAAAACCCGAAAGGGCGGCTTAGGCAAAAATGAGCGTCTCGGTGGATTGAAAACCCGAAAGGGCGGTCCAGGCAAAAGTTAGAGACATGAAAAATGAATATAGGTATCCCGCTAGATTGAGTACCTCATCCTGGGGCAATCTAGGCAAAAATTAGGGATTTGGCAAGTAACTGCATCCTGACAAGACTTTGTTCTACAACTGTCATCCGTCAGAGATCCTTGCTCATTATCAGCCAAAGCTTCAAATACATCGGATTCAGAATTGGTGGAGAAATGGTCATTATGTTCAATGTAGCCCTTTTCCAATATATATCACCAATTTCAAATTTGTAAAGATCTATGGAGTCTTGCCATTCGCAGACTACCATTCTATCAAGTAAATTTGAGCCTTTTATCCAATTATTGGCACTCTTATCTGTTTCTATTCAACAAATGTTTTGCATGTTTTGATTAAGAGAATATCATTGTTTTAAACGATCAAATTTTTTATAATTTGTTTTTAAACAAAGTGAACATTCACAATGACGAAAGGATACTTAGGAGATCCTCAGTGCTATCCCAAGGGTGGTACGATCCCCAACAGGGTAAGATTTTTGTCCATATTCCTGGCATGACTGTATCTCCTCCCTCCGGAACCCCTTGTGGTTTATCCTACCAAGTGGATTGCTTGTTGAGAGTCACCTCTCTTCCCTTCAGCAGAGTAGCAATCTTTCTTCCTCAGCAGCTTGGATCTCTTTGGGCAAGAGCGGTATTTGGTGGTTGATCCCGATAAATCCTTTATCTCCTCGAATAGATTCCCCAGTAGAGTTGTTGGTGTGGTGGACCTTGTCTGTGATAACTCTCGTCTCCAGCTGGAATGATTGATGATTCATCCCTTGCAGAGTTCTTTGCTTCCTGGTATCTCTGATCCCCAGCAGATTGGATACTCCCCGGTGAACTTGGCTTTCTCTCTTGAGATGTAGTATCGGGTGGTTGATTCCTGGACCTGGTTGTGTTAGATATGTCTGTCTGTCAGCATACATCATACATAAACCACGCATATTCATGCATAATTATAACATTCAGATATTCATGTTGCATTCTTTGCCATATATCGTTGTTTGCTGTCTCCTGCTATTTGGTGATATACTTCCCCAAGCAGACGCGTGTGTCTGATCTCTCCATATAGAGTCAGCTCCATAAGCAGAAAGCATCTATCCTTTCTTCCATATTCCCCACCGGGTTATATCCTCGTGGATGTTGATTGTTTTTGTTCCTTCCCAACACATATATTAGGATGGTTTTCCCCATTGAGTTATATCCTCACCGGAACAAGTCTTGATTTGGTGTGCCTACCTAGTTTGATTCTAGATCGGTCTCTGGAGACTCTTTTCCTATTTTCCCCGTGGTAAATGAATAATTTCTTAATAATTAGTAATCATTATCCCCGGCGGAGTCTGCAGTTCTGTACCCTTAACCGGTAGTTGTAAACCCTATTTCTTCCCTTTTTGCAGAGTAACTATTTTTGCTCATCTTTAATTGGTGATAGTTATCTTCATCCAATATTGGTGATGATATCCCCTCATCTGCTTGGATAATTGCCCTGATTACGCAATTTATCCCCAGCGGGTCATCTCTCGTCTACCTTGTTGTTGTTGGTAACGATTGTTTCTCCCCTGAATTGGTCATCATTATATACCTAGTTTCGGTATCCCGATGCCTTTTCTTTTCGGTCAATTTATCCTTTATTAACCCAGTAACCGGTTGTGGATAATCGTCCATGCGAGTATATTATCTACGTTCTGACGGTAATAGATAGTATATCTCATGCACTCTCGGGTCTGAAGCCTTTTGTTCTTCCCCAGTTGAGTAAGATTTGTATCCCCTTTGTGGAGTCGAATATCCATCCTGCAATCGAGTTTTCTTTTAGCCCTCTTTTGGATGATGAGTGTTTTGGGAATATTCCTCAATTCACGCCTTGGTTGGTCACCTATTATATGCCCAATAACCGGTATCCCTGGTGTTCCTTCCTCTCTGCTCCCTATTATGACTTTTTGTCCCATGTGGAGTCAGAATCCCTGAGTTGAAGTATACCTTTTAGGTTTTCCTCAGACGTTTTGAAGTTTTGATATCTCTCACCCTTATACCGGTCTTGGATATTCATCTCTTCCTGAGCATGTTGTATCTCTCACCCTCATACCTGGCGTTCAGATCACATGTCTCCTTGAGCTTATTACCCAGTAACCGATAATACCTCGTCCCGCTGCTTCCCCAGGAGTGTCCTTGTGGACATCCCCAGCGAAGTCCCTTAGTGGATTGTTTTCATCCGGATTTTATCCGAAGTATCCGTTGTGGATAGTTTTTTTGCTAAATTGGCATATTCCCTAATACATGCATCTTCGAGTCAGCTCGAGTCTTTCCATTGGATCTTTTCCCTTTGGAATTCTGTTCCCCACGCTTTGAGTCGTGACTTGCTCGCGCATTTTTATCCCTTTTCTATCCCCAGGAGAGTCCCCAGGGTCTTGGTCCCATGGAGTGAATTGCTCATATGGATTATCAGTGGCTTCTGATTTCTTTGCTTTTGTGGACACATATCTCCACAGAGTGCTACCATTTTTCATACCTACATTTGCATCATGAGGTCTCTTAGGGACCAAAATTCGTCTCTTTGTTATTATTTAAGCCCATTCTACCCCGTCGAGACGAAGATTTTAACCTTCACTTCTCCGGCTAGAATGACCTTAAATAGGGGCATCTGTAAGACCCCAATTTTGACCCTAAGATCCCTCATGGCATCATAACATTGCATTTGCATTGCCTCAAGGATCTTTAGCATCTTGGTTCCCTTTGGGTGGGGCTCCTTGTGATTGGTTTGAGATCACCAAGCATGCTTGAATTATACATCATTGTTTCTCTTACTTTTGTTTACTAACCAAAAGCACAAAAATGTGTCACTAACATCTTTTGTTTGAAGCTTGAGTATCATCCAAGACACTTTGTGGGTTCTATTTAGAGGATCAGTCAACACAAGGGAATGGCTTGAGATACTTCCAACAGATTCAAATGGGGTATATTCGTCAGTCAAAACGTTAATCTTGAAGGAGCAAAAGTTTGTTCATGAGCTGTCATGCTCACTAGGCGAAGCCCACGTGTTTAAAAAAAAATAAAATAATATAACAGAAAATTTTTGGACTTGGGCCTCTCTCATTTGAGCCCACAGGTCCACAAAAATCAAGTTATAAATTCAGAGTTTCAGTGAAACAAAAGGCCATTCTATTCCTATTACCCTGGCAGGGAAAAAGATAGTGAGAGAAGAGCTAACAGAGTTCATAGCAACCTCCAGAGACTGAAGGGAACTCATATGCAAAGAGCCAATTCCATCTCATATAAACCCTCAGATTGCTTTGCAAACCCAACCGGGCAATTCAATTTCATTCGATCTCTCCAGTCAGGTTTGCCTTATTCCCATTACTTTATACTTTTAATTTGAATGCTCTGAATGTATGAGGTATTATGGGTGAATTTGATACCCTTTTGATGCATGTGTTTGACAAGAGGTTTAGGCCTCCTACCCTTGGTTGCTTTTTGTGAGCTTTTTTTGAATTTTAATGGCATGATTCATGTGGTTACATTTTGATTTGGGGGCAACTCTTGATTACCCTATCCTGTTTAGGCCTCCTACCCTTGGTTCCTTTTGGCATTGTTTTCTCCTAATTCCATCATATTACTCTAACCTGCTTGTTGAGTTTTTGTGAGGGCTCACATACTCTTGCAGGGATAGCTTGCTTGGTGTTCCACTTTATTTGTGGGATACCACCTGGAGGTTTATTTCGATTACCTGTACTGACTTACTTTCTTTGATGGTGCTAGCTTGAGAGATCTCTGGGTTTCTTATCTCTCTAATTATTGTTACTTCGGATCTTTATCCGTACGGTAGATCTCTCGATCCCTTTACTTTTCCCACATGTTACCGATTTCTTAGGTTTCGTATAGCCTCTCGTGGCATGTCATTTAAGGTAGCGCGGTTCCTTCATCTAGGACTGCCTTTTTGCATGAGCATCCCTAAACACCCCAAACTCATTGATTTTTCTTCTCCTAAGAACATGTTATCTCCTTCTACTACAGGCGAGTAAGTCTCCAAAGGTCTAGCATCCGGTAGATTGCGTAGTAACGTCGTTCACCCCAAAACACAACCCTTACCCCATAGGTGGTCGAACTACGTTTTGCTCTGATTTTCATCCCAGATGAGATACGTAGGCATAAGACGCGATGTCTTAGCGAGCATACTCCTCTTTAACCCATAGGTAGCCGAGCTACGAAGACTCTGATTCTCGGATTCAGATGAGATACGTATGCAGTGGATCCGAGGTCCGTGCGAGTCATTTTCTTTTGACCCTCCTTTTAGTAAGTAGTACATTAGATAAACATACACGATTTTCTCATCCCTTCAATCATGTTTGCACAAATAAATTTTCACAAAAAAAAACAACAACCTTTGCAACAAATGTGAAAAGGGCTCCCTAGGAGTACCTAGGATGCTTTGGGTGCCTAACACCTCCCATTGCATAACCAACCCCCTTACCCAGATCTCTGACATTTTTACTAGTTTTTGATTCGATAAAACTTTTAGGTTTTTGTTCGCTTTCTAACCATTCCTTTGTATAAATAGAAGTGCGGTGGCGACTCGACTTGTATGATTTACCTTGGATTTAGTCAATATATCTAATGGTAACGAATACCCCGCTACAGGATCCTAGATGTAGATTCGAGTGCCTTATTGATGATCAAACATTGTCCGTAACTGGATGACCATAAAGACAGTTGATGGGTACTCCATGAAGTATGATGAGGGACATGATTGACATAGGTGGACTTATCCCATCTTGCGTAACAGGATAAATGTCTAAGGGCCCAATATTTAACTGGACAAGGATGACACGGTATATGCCTTGTGTTCAATATAGACATAAGGGAGAAAGTGTAATTGTACACATATGTATTATCACAAAAAGATTTGTCAGATCATATGGCATTTTCGTGTCTTGGGTAGCAGTGATGTGTAGCTAGATACTGATCGCTCGACTTTATGAGTCGAATTGGGGGTACAAACTGCAAATGCACAGTTCTATCGCGTAGTTTTAAAAGATATCGATCCCACAGGGACTTATGAATCAATATACCATTATCTAAGGTTACTTCGTAAAGCTAAGGTGGATAATGTTTGATTGTTTGGGGAAAAGCTAAAAACTAAACTAAGATCTAGATTAAATATTAATAAAGCGGATATCGGTATGCAGTTCGTCGTAATTAGGGAATCAATTCTTCGTCGGTCCCTTGGTTTTAAAACAAATCTTTTCAGTTGACTTTATTGATTAAAAGTTTTATCTCAAACTCTCGCTCTGTTGAATAAACCATGATTTTATGTTAACGTAGCTGTCACTTATAGTTAAGTCAAAAACCACTTTTTGAAAACAATAGAATCCGTAGAAACTCTTTTTTAAGAAAACACTAACCGTTTAAACACCCTTATCTCAAACTCTCGCTCTGTTGACTTAGGTTATATAATTAAATTCAAATGCTTAACTCTCGTCCTCACATTCAATCTTTAAAAATACTTTTTGAAAAAGATTAGAATTTAATTAACTCTAAAAATTGCTCTCGCCCTGATCTAGAATTAATGTCCAATTTACACTGTCCAGTTAAAACCTCAAACTCTCGCTCTATTGATTTTAACTTCTTTATGTCTTTTACTTTCGTACAAAAACCTTGTTATTAAACCTGTAAATTGAGACCGTAAAAAGAGTGATTTTAATTTTAAACTTAATTAAACCAACTTAGTTTTGATTCCTTCATTCCGCTTACTTTACATACCGATATCTAAGCGAATTAGCCAGACATGCTAAACAAACTTAGATAATTATCATGCATAAACAGACTCATCTCAAGCAAATAATATAAATAAATAATAAAACAAAGCATTAAACAATAATTAAAGAACCTGAATAATTTAAACAGTAGTCTTGAACACTCCACCACAAGCCGGTAGGATTTGTTCTTGAATTCTTCAATTAACCAACAAATTAAAACGAAGGAATAAAAAAAACTAGATTCTAACGTAAGGTTAGATCCGGTGAAAAGGTACACAATAGTTTCCGGTGTAGAAACTATTTTGTGAAAAACTAATTTAGTGCTAGAGAAGAAAATAAAATTGCCAAAAGAAAATAATAAAAGTTGCAAAAGTAGTATGTAAAAGATATGCCTAAGCTGCTGAGAAAAAGAAAATTGGAAACTGCCGAAATCTGGAAAAAAGCGTGTTGCTGCAGGTTTAGAAAGTAGCTATTTATATTGGTGCCCTCCGTAACGGTTTTCAAAGCGTCTTCCGTAAATATAGCCATTACTTTGAAAAAGAGTCAAGCGTGCAGATAGGTTCAACGCGTTCCTGGTGCCAAAAATGTAGGAATGGTGTGACGTTCGTCACACCATGTGTGACGTTCGTTACAGGAGTGTGCAAGGCGTGGTCACAGCCTCTGTGACGTTCGTCACAGGCACAACGCCTGTGTTCTTGTGCTTTGGGCTGGGCTTTGATATTCGCTTCTTTTCACTCCTTTTTGCACCTCCTTTTCTTCCTTTTTTTTACTTTTGCTTCAAATTGATCACCTGAGACAAATAGAAAGGAAATACCACGTAATATCTGATAAAATGAAGTAAATTGAAATAAATAATAATATAATTTAATTGAATTAAGTCCTAAAATATGATATAATTTCATGTTATCAAACTCCCCCATACTTAGATTTTTGCTTGTCCTCAAGCAAAATACAGTATAGAACTCGTTAAAGGTTTTAGCCAGATGAAATTTCAAAACACACGTCAATTCGTATTAGGTTGCATGTAAATTTTGTTTAGAGGTAACTTGAGTTAAATCTTGACATCAACAACCACCGTCACAACCTAGATAACCCTGCCTTATGCAAATCAGTTCAAGTACACTATGATAGCTATCCTAGTTCCTTTACTCTTATTTCACCCGTTTTCATTCTAGCGAAATCACATTAAGCCCTTTATCTTTTCGCGCACATAGTGGAGTAACCGGTTAGTGATTCTGATCCCCTTTTTGCTAGAAGTTCTGGTACATAAGTCGGATAACTTCGTTATTCAGTCCATTGCAAATTGCGGGGGATCGGACCGTAGTCCGCCCTACCAAGTTCAGCACCAGATACCTGCTGAACCAACTCATAATGGATCTTTCATATTATGCCTTTGTATGATCTGCAACCTTTAGATTAAATGATCTGGTAAGGATCACCTAACTTACTTAGTGCATTTCTTGATATATTTTTTTTTATGTTACTTTGGGAATCATTCACTTATATTCATCGGCCCTCCACGTAGTTTGCTATTAAGATGGTGCTGACTTCTTGTATAATCTACTCGGGGTTACTTATAAAACTAAATGTTCAAGGGATTGGTATAATAGGTACTTATCCTGATCTAACGTGTTGAGGTTTGTTTAGAGTGTTTGGCGGTAGTAGTTTTTTTTTCTTCTTAATTCGTCTCAAGTTCGATAAAATGAGCAACCTTTATACTTATTGGGTGTTGAATTTTTGTTGTGGCTCAAGAAAATTGAGGGGAATAGATAATAAGAATTTTTCACACTAGGGACTTAACTTAAAATAAATCTAAATATATATATATATATATATATATATATATATATATATATATATATATATATATATATATATATATATATATATATATATATATATATATATATATATATATATATATATATATATATATATATATATATATATATATTTTAATTAAAAGGGAAATAACAATGAAAGGAAAGGTACATACTTGAAAAAAAATGGAAGTAGAAAGAACAAGTTTTCCCCCCATACTTAAATTAAACATTGTCCCCAATGTTTTAAGGAAATGAAATACAATAGGGAAAGGGAAAAGAAACTACAACTAAGGCTGCCTTCCGCCTCTGGTTCTTGGACCTGGTGATCGTTGATGTACTTCTAAGTTGTCAAATCTGCTGAACAACTCAGTGAACCGCTGGTCGGTTATGGCATTCCTAGCATCCTGTTGTTGTTGCATTTGACGCATCATTTGCATCATCTCGACATTCTGTGCTTGCATACCATCAATAGCATCCATGATGTCGTCGTTGGTTGCAGGCCTTCTTCGTCGACGACGTTGTGAGGATGGGCCAGTTGCATTATCGGAAGGGTTGAGCGGGACTGATTGTTGTGCAGGAGCATGATCACCTTGCTCCATGTCTTCAAACTCGTCTGCGGGCGGGTTTGCTTGTGAAGGCTCGGTGGCTTCGGGAGCATTTAGATCATAGAGGTGGCGGTTGGGGTTTGTGACATCGGTCAGGGCGATGTTGGGTAGGACAACGCTTGGGATTGCCTGGTTGTTCACCATAAGATAATATCCTCCGCCCACTCTGTTCTTAATCAGGCGGCTGGATCGACAGTAGCTGATGTCCATAAATAGGGGAGGTTGAGATTCTAAGGTTTGGAGTCGGTCCCCTAAGTTGAAGCCTAGTGCTATGGTGGTGATTAGTCCGCCAATTACAAAGGGTTGGCGGCCTCTAGCACATAAGGTGCGGATATGATGAAATAGAAAAGAGGCAGCGTTTACCTTGGCATTCGGTTCGAAGACGCATTCGAGGAAGAAGAGTTCCTTTGCGTTGACCTTACTGTTGTTTGGTCTACCAAAAACTGTGTTCTGTAAGATGCGGATAAAATATCGGATGGTTGGGTTATGTATGTGGGAAAGAAGGAGCTCTTCCCAGTTGTAGGCATCTAGACCGGATATTTTCTTAAAAAGGGTGAAAACGGCAACTGTGTTCCAGTTTAGGTCGGGTGGGATTCTGGGGTAAACTTGACCTTCTGTGGAGAATTGTAGCATGGTACTCAACTGGTTTTGGGTTAAGGAGTACTCGGTGTTGAACATACGGAAGGTTGCGGTACCGGTTAAAAATTCGTCTTCACCGGCGGGAGTGGTGTATGCGTATGAACTTAAGAATTCTAAGGTTAGGGAGGGGTAAGTGGGTTGATTATGCGTGCATAGAAAGGTTAAGTCGGCTTGACGGAGCATCCATTCGATACCTTAGAGTAATCCTAATTGTTGTAAACAAGTAAAATCAGGATACCTGGTGGAGACGACGCCTCGCTGTTGGAAACGCTCGTATTGCTCCCTTTGATAATTTTCATCTTCGGTTCGGAAGATGATATTTCCGAAATTCTGGTTATCCGCCATACTGATGAATAAACTGAAAGAGGTAGATTGGAAAGAAAAGAAATGTATTTGATAGAAGAAAGTGGTTTGTGGTGAATGAAGGAAGGTTTGGAGGGTATTTATAGGAAAAAAATTTGGAAGTTGGAAAAATAGGTGGTTGAAAAGTGAATAATTGTGGGTAAATGTGAATAAATGGGGAAGGTAAAAAGTTGAAAGGGTGTAACGTTCGTCTCCAACGGCTCCTTAACGTTCACCTAGTCTGAAGGGCGTTACGCTCGTTACAGGTGCATGACGGGCGTCACAGGTACTTAGCGTGACGTCCGTGACAGAATGTGTGACGCTCGTCACATTGTCTGTTTGGCATGGTTTCAGCTAGCGTCCTTCTGAGTGACTTGGTAGGTTATTATATTTTTTTTTTTTTGTTTTTTTGTTTGTTTTGCTACTGAT
Source organism: Lathyrus oleraceus (assembly GCF_024323335.1). Lineage (NCBI taxonomy): Eukaryota > Viridiplantae > Streptophyta > Magnoliopsida > Fabales > Fabaceae > Lathyrus > Lathyrus oleraceus. The sequence goes on from NC_066583.1 coordinate 385,904,642, forward strand.
TGATTTATTCTGCAATTTAATTTCTCCTGCATGCTATTCTGCTTTGTGTAATAGTGCATATATAATTCAATAAGTCATAGGTAGCAACAGTAGAGAACATAATAGCTATTGCATAATAAAATTAAATAAATAACTTCAATAAAATGATCCTAATGTAATATTGGAAAGAAAAACAAAAATGCGAGAGGGAAACAAATGCGAACATGAATTTAAATAACATTAATGAATAATCTAACTTAAAACTAAATAACTAAGAAAATAATTTCTATCCATCTGCACGATCTCTGGCCGGAGGAGCAAAAGAGTTAACACGGTTTAGCAACTCGTGAAACTGATTTGTCATACTGCTCATGTGTCCTAGAACTTCGTGTCTCATTTCAGTAAACTCTTCTCTGAGGGCGTCTTGTTCTGACATCAAAGCTTCAATGGCGGTGTTATAATCAGTTTCGGGCATATGATGTCGGAGGTCGGATATTGCTGATTCTTCGGTCTGAACAGGCTGAGGAGGAGGGTCAATATCATAATAGCCAGATGGTGTCTGAGGGTCAGATTCAGCATAAGGGATCTGGTCATCACAAATCTCATAGTCCTGGATGGATTCAGTGGATCTAGCAGGAGAGGGTGTTGCATTCAGATTGTAGAGCCAGTTACTGCGGTTGTGAACACTAGTCCTAGGATCGGGTAAGGTAAATAGGCAAAGAACCTGGTTATTAATTATAAGCTCGAACTCGTCAGATCCTAGGTTTGCTATAAACAAGGTGTTGAAGAGGAAGGGTATACTCATAATGGTAATGCCACAAAAAGGGCTTAAGTCAAGCATAGGCTGACGTAATCCAATAGCATTACCTATCATAGTTATCAAACCGCCTACTCTAATTGGTGCTCGCTCATCTTGGATAAGGTGGTCTAAATTTGCTAGCATAAAGGTGGCACCGTTTACTGGACGGTTCTGGGAAGCACAGAATATGATGAAAAGTTCATCACGTGAAACTGAAGTGCTGTTTGGCTTCTCTCCAAATAAGGTGTGGGTCAGGATCCCATGGAAGTAACGGAAAGCCGGGTTATGAATGTTTCCAGAGAGAAACTCATGTTCCTCGGGCTCATCATTTCCAGTCAAACTACCCCAAAAGTGTTCAAGTTCTCTATATTCAAAAAGTTCTTCCTGGCTTACTGTGAATGTATCAAGGGAGGTAGAGAAACCCAAAAGGTTGGTAAAGTCTCTAATATTAAATTGGTACTCCATGTTGAACATTCTGAACTGGATAAAACCTCTGCTAATGCCTTTCCCATGGCTGGGTAGATAGATTAGTGAGCTAAGGAATTCTAGTGTTAGTCTCCGGTAGGTGACGAAATGTCGTAGGATAGGGGATGTTTCCCATCCTATCTGATTCAGCAAATACAGGACACTTTCTCTTAGTCCAAGGGCGGTCATAGCCCAGTCATCAGCATATAAACTAGGTAGCATCTCTCTAGTGGCTAGTTCCTCAAATTTTAGTTTGTGAGCCATTCCTCTGAATTTGATACCCATACGATCAATATGTCCCATCTGGTTAGTGTTAGCTAGAGAAAAGAAAACATGAGTTTTAGTCAGGATTTGGCCAAATGCCGAAAGAAGAAAGAAGTTTTTAATAAATTAAAATAAATTAAGAATGAATACTAAACAGAAAAGGATAATTAAGGAGAAAATAGAGAAATAATAATAATAATAATAGAATAAGGAAATAAAATAATTTGTGGGTTGTCTCCCACTAAGCGCTTTGTTTAATGTCGCAAGCTCGACATAAAAACAATCAATTACAATCTATAGTTTCTGGAGGCATTTCGTCTAAGTGCAAGACTTGCGAATCTTCATTGGTTTCCGCACAGTGATAGTATTTTAGACGTTGTCCGTTTACGGTGAATGGTTCTGTGGATTTTCCTTTAATTTCTACCGCTCCACTGGGAAAGATGTTAGTGATATGAAAAGGACCTGACCATCTGGATCGTAGTTTTCCCGGAAATAACTTTAGCCTAGAGTTAAATAAAAGGACTGCATCGCCTTGCTTGAAGATTTTCCTTGATATGCGCTTGTCATGCCATTGTTTTGTTCTTTCTTTGTAGATTCTGGCATTTTCATAGGCGTCTCTTCTGAGTTCCTCTAATTCGTTTATGTCAAGGATTCTCTTTTTGTCGGCGGCCTTATAGTTTAGGTTCAGATTTCTAATAGCCCAATAGGCTTTATGTTCTAATTCTACCGGGAGGTGGCAGGATTTTCCATAAATGAGCTTAAATGGGGTCGTCCCTATGGGGGTTTTATAAGCAGTTCGATACGCCCATAAAGCTTCTGGTAATTTTAATGACCAATCTTTCCTTGAAGTGGCGACTGTTTTTTCTAATATTTATTTAATCTCTCTGTTGGACACTTCCACTTGCCCATTGGTCTGAGGGTGGTAAGGTGTCACTACTCTATGCCTTACGCCATACTTAAACAGAATTTTTTCGAGTACCTTGGATATGAAATGTGATCCACCATCACTGACTACTATTCTTGGGATGCCAAATCTCGGAAATATTATATTCTTAAAGAGTCTAGTTACTACTCGGGTGTCATTTGTTGGAGAAGCTATAGCTTCGATCCATTTTGAAACGTAGTCTACTGCCACGAGTATGTATTTGTTACCGAAAGAGGATGGAAAAGGTCCCATGAAGTCTATTCCCCACACGTCGAAAATCTCTACTTCCAAAATACCTTTTTGTGGCATCTCGTCACGTCTAGATATGTTTCCTGTGCGTTGACATCTGTCACATTCCTTAATAGCCGCATGTACGTCCTTCCATATATTTGGCCAATAAAAGCCGGATTGTAGGATTTTAGAGCAGGTCTTGGATGTACTTGCGTGTCCACCATAAGGAGCGGAGTGGCAGTGTTGGATTATATTTTCTACCTCTTCTTCGGGTATACATCGACGGAAAATACCATCGGGGCCTCTTTTGAAAAGCAAGGGATCATCCCAGTAATAGTGTTTTATGTCGTAGAAGAATCATTTCTTCTACTGGTAAGATAAAGTAGGTGGAACTATTCCGGCAGCTAAATAATTGACGAGGTCAGCGTACCACGGTGTAACAGATATAGCTAGGGTGGTTTCTACTTGCTTGTCAGAGTTATTCTCTTCCAAAGTAGCTATGAGTTTATCGTACGAGAAATCATCATTAATTGATGTTCTTTCCGGTTCAAGGTTCTCAAGTCTAGAGAGGTGGTCTGCTACTACGTTTTCAGTTCCTTTCTTGTCTTTGATTTCCAAATCGAACTCTTGTAGTAACAGGATCCATCTTAGGAGTCTAGGTTTAGCATCCTTTTTTGTTAAGAGGTATTTGATAGCAGCGTGGTCAGTGTAAACTATTATTTTGGCTCCGACCAAGTAAGAACGAAATTTATCTAGCGCAAACACAACTGCTAGGAGTTCTTTCTCGGTTGTGGCGTAATTCATCTGCGCTTCATCTAGAGTTCTACTTGCGTAATATATAACGTGAAGCTTTTTATCCTTTCGTTGTCCTAAAACAGCACCTACAGCGTAATCGCTGGCATCGCACATTATTTCGAATGGTTCATTCCAGTCGGGTGTCTGCATTATGGGTGCGGAGATCAATGCTTGCTTAAGCGTTTGAAATGCTTCTAAACAGTTATTGTCGAATATGAATTCAGCATCTTTCATCAATAGTCCGGTTAAAGGTTTAGTTATTTTAGAGAAGTCTTTGATGAATCGTCGGTAAAAACCGACGTGTCCTAAGAAGCTTCGTACTTCTCTCACGGTTCTTGGGGTTGAAGGTTTTCGATTACCTCTATTTTGGCTTTGTCTACTTCAATTCCTCTATTTGATATAATGTGTCCTAAAACAATTCCTTCTTGTACCATAAAGTGGCATTTCTCCCAATTAAGTACTAAGTTTACTTTTACACATCGCTCAAGAACTCTTTCTAGGTTCTCAAGGCATTCTTCAAAACTTTGTCCGCATACGGAAAAGTCATCCATAAATACTTCCATGATGTTTTCGAGAAAGTCGGCGAAAATTGCCATCATGCATCTTTGAAAGGTTGCAGGAGCATTACACAAGCCAAACGGCATTCGTCTATAAGCGAAGGTACCAAAAGGGCATGTGAACGTCGTCTTTTCTTGGTCATCAGGATGAATTGGTATTTGAAAGAAGCCTGAATAACCGTCCAGATAGCAGAAATGTGAATGTTTTGCCAATCGTTCTAACATCTGGTCAATGAATGGTAAAGGGAAATGATCTTTTCGGGTTGCTTTGTTTAGTTTCCTATAGTCAATGCACATTCTCCATCCCGATTCGATTCGTTTGGTTATAGTTTCCCCTTTTTCGTTTTCAATAACGGTTATGCCTCCTTTCTTTGGTACTACGTGTACAGGACTAACCCATTTGCTATCAGATATAGGATATATGATACCTGCCTCTAATAACTTGGTTATTTCCTTCTTCACCACCTCACTCAGGATCGGATTTAGTCTCCTCTGGTGTTCTCTAGAAGTTTTGCAGTCTTCTTCTAGCATGATGCGGTGCATACAAATAGAAGGACTTATTCCTTTAAGATCGGTGATGTTGTAACCTAGTGCGGTCGGATACTTTCTTAAGATATGTAGGAGTTTTTCTGTTTCGAGTCTTCCTAGGTCTGCATTAACTATCACTGGTCGTTCAAGTTCTAAGTCTAGGAATTCATATCTCAGATTTTTGGGAAGTGTTTTCAGATCTAGGGTTGGTTTCTTAAGACACTGCGTAGGGTCCGGTGTTATTGCCAAACATTGGTTGAGTTTGTCTTCTACAGGACAGTCGGATGATTTGTCTTCTCCTAACTCTGTTTCTTTTATTCATTCATCGATGATATCCATAAAGTAACATGTATCTTCTATTGCAGGTGCTTTCAAAAATTGGGAAAGAATAAACTCAATTTTCTCTTCTCCTACTTCGAAGGTGAGTCATCCTCATTTTACGTCTATGATTGCACCGGCAGTTGCTAAAAATGGTCTTCCCAGTATAATGGATGTAACTTCATCTTCTCTAATATCCATAATTATAAAATCGGTTGGAATGTAGAATTGACCTATGCGTACGGGAACGTTTTCAAGAATTCCTACAGGATATTTGACGGAACGATCTGCTAGTTGCACAGACATTTTAGTTGGTCTTAATTCTCCCATTTCAAGTCTCTTGCATATAGATAAAGGCATAACACTAATTCCGGCTCCTAAATCGCATAAGGCTTTGTCAATGACAAATTTTCCTATGTGACAGGGTATAGAGAAACTACCCGGATCTTTGAGTTTAGGAGGCATGTTATGGATTATAGCGCTACATTCGGCAGGGAGTGTAACGGTTTCGCTATCTTCAAGTTTCCTTTTATTAGAAAGAATTTATTTTAAGAACTTGATGTATGAGGGCATTTGCGTAATAGCTTCTGTAAACGGAATTGTGACGTTTAATTGTTTCAGGAGGTCAACAAATTTTTTAAATTGGCCCGCATCTTTGGTTTTAACAAGCCTTTGAGGGTAAGGGATAGGTGGTTTATAAGGTGGTGGAGGTACATAAGGTTCCTTCTTTTCTACGGTTTCCTTATTACTCTCTTCCTTTTCCTTAGGTCTACTTTCTTCCTCAGTTGACTTTTTAGGGTTTTGGTTTCCTATCCTTGGATCAGACGGTCCTTCCACTTTTGTTCCACTTCTTAATATGATTGCATGAGCGTGGCTTCTCGGGTTAGGTTGGGGTTGTCTAGGAAATGTACCAGTTGGGGCAGCAGTAGGCGCTTGTTGTTGAGCTACTTGTGATATTTGTGTTTCCAGCATTTTGTTATGGGTAGCCAGGGCATCCACTTTACTTGCTAGTTGTTTGATTTGTTCGCCAGTGTGTACATTCTGGTTTAAGAAATCTTTATTGGTTTGTTGTTGAGAAGCTATAAAGTTTTCCATCATAATTTTCAAGTTGGATTTCCTAGGGGTGTTATTATTATGTGTAGATGGGTTCGGTTTCTGATATCCCGGAGGTATAGCTGGGGCTTGATTTGGAGATTGTCCAGGTGCGTACAAAGCATTATTACTCTTATATGAAAAATTTGGATGGTCCTTCCAATTTGAGTTATAGGTATGCGAATAGGGGCTTCCTTGAGCATAGTTCACTTGCTCTGCTTGGATTCCTGTCAAGAGTTGACAATCCGTAGGAGTGTGACCTTGGATTCCGCAGACCTCGCAATTCTGAGTTATAGCAACCACGGCGGTTGGAGGTGATACACTTAAACTTTCAATTTTCTGGACCAGAGCATCCACTTTTGCATTAACATGATCAAGGTTACTTATCTCGTACATGCCGGTTTTCGTTTGAGGTTTTTCCACCATTGTTCGTTCGGTTCCCCACTGATAGTGGTTTTGGGCCATGCTTTCGATGAGCTGGTAAGCATCAGCATAAGGTTTATTCATTAGTGCACCACCTGCAGCGGCGTCTATTGTTAACCTTGTGTTGTACAAGAGACCATTATAGAATGTGTGAATTACTAACCAGTCTTCTAAACCATGGTGTGGGCAAAGTCTCATCATGTCTTTGTATCTTTCCCATGCTTCGAAAAGAGACTCGTTATCTTTCTGTTTAAATCCATTTATCTGGGCTCTTAACATAGCTGTTTTGCTTGGCGGAAAATATCGGGCAAGAAACACTTTCTTCAACTCGTTCCATGTGGTGACAGAGTTGGAGGGGAGAGATTGAAGCCATCTTCTAGCGCTATCTCTTAGTGAGAAAGGAAAAAGACGAAGTCGAATTGCCTCTGAAGTGACACCATTAGCTTTAACAGTATCAGCGTATTGGACAAATACGGATAAATGAAGGTTAGGGTCCTCGGTAGGATTTCCAGAGAATTGGTTCTGTTGCACTGCCTGCAACAACGAAGGTTTGAGTTCGAAGTTGTTTGCTTCGATTGCTGGCGGAGCAATACTTGAATGCGGTTCATCTTGCGATGGAGCGGCGTAATCTCTAAGAGCACGAGCTGGTTCTGCCATCTCGGGTATCGAAGGGAAAATATTTTTGAAATCAGGAAGTTCGACAGGAGGGAGATTGTTTGCAGCACGATATTCCCGAATTCGTCGTAAGACTCGGAGATATAGTTCGATATCGTTGATTCGTAAGTAGAACGGCTCGCCTTGTGAGCGAGTATGTGGCATACAAATCAACGAAAGAAAGAAAAGAAAAAGAAACCTTAGTCTCTACAGCGTAACAGAAGAGTTACGATATCGATTAAATAAAAGTCCCCGGCAACGGCGCCAAAAACTTGATCGCTCGACTTTATGAGTCGAATTGGGGGTACAAACTGCAAGTGCACAGTTCTATCGCGTAGTTTTAAAAGATATCGATCCCACGGGGACTTATGAATCGATATACCGTTATCTAAGGTTACTTCGTAAAGCTAAGGTGGATAATGTTTGATTGTTTGGGGAAAAGCTAAAAACTAAACTAAGATCTAGATTAAATATTAATAAAGCGGATATCGGTATGCAGTTCGTCGTAATTAGGGAATCAATTCTTCGTCGGTCCCTTGGTTTTAAAACAAATCTTTTCAGTTGACTTTATTGATTAAAAGTTTTATCTCAAACTCTCGCTCTGTTGAATAAACCATGATTTTATGTTAACGTAGCTGTCACTTATAGTTAAGTCAAAAACCACTTTTTGAAAACAATAGAATCCGTAGAAACTCTTTTTTAAGAAAACACTAACCGTTTAAACACCCTTATCTCAAACTCTCGCTCTGTTGACTTAGGTTATATAATTAAATTCAAATGCTTAACTCTCGTCCTCACATTCAATCTTTAAAAATACTTTTTGAAAAAGATTAGAATTTAATTAACTCTAAAAATTGCTCTCGCCCTGATCTAGAATTAATGTCCAATTTACACTGTCCAGTTAAAACCTCAAACTCTCGCTCTATTGATTTTAACTTCTTTATGTCTTTTACTTTCGTACAAAAACCTTGTTATTAAACCTGTAAATTGAGACCGTAAAAAGAGTGATTTTAATTTTAAACTTAATTAAACCAACTTAGTTTTGATTCCTTCATTCCGCTTACTTTACATACCGATATCTAAGCGAATTAGCCAGACATGCTAAACAAACTTAGATAATTATCATGCATAAATAGACTCATCTCAAGCAAATAATATAAATAAATAATAAAACAAAGCATTAAACAATAATTAAAGAACCTGAATAATTTAAACAGTAGTCTTGAACACTCCACCACAAGCCGGTAGGATTTGTTCTTGAATTCTTCAATTAACCAACAAATTAAAACGAAGGAATAAAAAAAACTAGATTCTAACGTAAGGTTAGATCCGGTGAAAAGGTACACAATAGTTTCCGGTGTAGAAACTATTATGTGAAAAACTAATTAAGTGCTAGAGAAGAAAATAAAATTGCCAAAAGAAAATAATAAAAGTTGCAAAAGTAGTATGTAAAAGATATGCCTAAGCTGCTGAGAAAAAGAAAATTGGAAACTGCCGAAATCTGGAAAAAAGCGTGTTGCTGCAGGTTTAGAAAGTAGCTATTTATATTGGTGCCCTCCGTAACGGTTTTCAAAGCGTCTTCCATAAATATAGCCATTACTTTGAAAAAGAGTCAAGCGTGCAGATAGGTTCAACGCGTTCCTGGTGCCAAAAATGTAGGAATGGTGTGACGTTCGTCACACCATGTGTGACGTTCGTTACAGGAGTGTGCAAGGCGTGGTCACAGCCTCTGTGACGTTCGTCATAGGCACAGCGCTTGTGTTCTTGTGCTTTGGGCTGGGCTTTGATATTCGCTTCTTTTCACTCCTTTTTGCACCTCCTTTTCTTCCTTTTTTTACTTTTGCTTCAAATTGATCACCTGAGACAAATAGAAAGAAAATACCGCGTAATATCTGATAAAATGAAGTAAATTGAAATAAATAATAATATAATTTAATTGAATTAAGTCCTAAAATATGATATAATTTCATGTTATCAGATATCGCTCAGTGTTTATTATGTTAAATACACGATTTAATATAATTACCAATGTCGCGGGAACCTACAGGGTCACACACAAAAGGACAAATTGATGAGAGATAGAGTAAATAAGGAACACCATAAGGTACGGTGCACTTAAGTGAATTGTAGAACATCGTAAGGTACGGTGCATTTAAGTAGACTACGAAATATGGTAAGGTATCACACGCTTAAGTGATTTTGGTATATCATAAGATATGGGCCACATACACTTAAGTAGGCTTTTTAGCTTGCAACCCACACAAGTGGTTCTATAAATAGAGCCCTTGTGCAGAAGCATTGCATTAGATAAAAAAATTGTTTCTCTCTCTCTCACTCTCACTCAAAGCCTTTATTCATAGCAGTTAGCACTGAGATTGAAGGAATCCGTTCGTGTGGACTGAGTAGAGGCATTGTCACCATTCGACGTTCGTGATCACTCCTTAGATCTGCATCAAAGGTTTCAATCACCACAAGAGGTAATGATTTCTATCACTGATCATGCCCATTCGTAAGGATCACTAAAGGAGAAAAAAATTAAATTCTGCTGCATTTTGGATCGCTATTCTCTTTCACTCTCAACTACTTCTACCTTCGGTCGCCCTTGTTCTTTACCCCGCCATCCAAACCACCGCACTCTTCAATTTTCTGGTTGAACTTCAACCAAAAAATTCAAACATACAAACATGACATACCCATAACCCTTAACCCAGCCCAGAAACCCTCACATCCCCAAGAAATCCTAACAAACCCTATGAATCCTAACCCCCATATGAACCCTAGGGTTCATTATATGAACCATAACCCTAATATTATGAACCCTAACACTACCTTTTCCCAGATTTCACCTTCCCTCACCCAGATCCACCTTAAACCGTGGTCGATCCATAGATCGGCCTTCCGTAAACCCCAATCAAACATCTAAATCCTAAAATCAACTCAATAATTATCTATCCTAACCCTTAACCCCTTTAAATATGAAATCTTAACCTCTTTTTAATGGGTGCTTTGGTGAATGTTAAGGATTGCATAAGCAATAGATTTTTAGGTCTTTTTTCCCGTCCCTTTCCGTCTCAAATTTCTATGTATTATAGGTTAGTTTAGATCTTAGATTTATTTAATCAGATTGATTAGTTTAGGAAATTATTCAATTTGATTGATTCAACTTAATTGTAATTTTGATTAGGTTTTGATTTTGTTTGAAAATAGAATTAGGGTTTTTGGATTTTGTAATTGTAACAACTTTTATTTATTTATTTTAGTTTGATTTTCAGTGTAAACTTGTTATTTGATGAATCTGAAGCTAAAAATGGAAAGATTTGATTGAAGTAAAATGCAGGTTTTTTATCCAATCTGATTCCTCACTGTGTGCAGATTTAGGGTATCTTGGGTTAGGGGTGACTTGGACTTAGGTCATGGGTTTGACCCAATTCAGATGATGGACTTGGGTCCTATTTACCCGATTGGCTTACAAACATGAGTTATACACTTGAACCAATTAGGGATGGGCTTGGACCTTCTGGTCTTTAAACAAAAAAGGAGGAAGAAAAAACCCCTATTTTAATAAAAGATAAATTAATTAAGTTATTATAAATTAATCCAATCCCTTAATTAATCTAATCTCATTGATTAATCAACACCTAAACAATCACCTAATTTAAGTAATATCTAATTAGATAATAATCTAATTAACATAATTATCTTAAATATATTAGGTGGATGATAAAAATGAATCAAGGTCAATGACCAAGGGATGCCCAAATTAGGGTTTCTTGAGCCACACATTTCATTAAGAACCAAGGTCATATGAATTAGGGTTTGGTGATGCAAAGGTCATATTGAGATGTTTCAAAGGCGTGGGGCATGAACAAACTTTGGTTTTGATGGGTCCTCAATGACATGGTTAAGATCCATGGTGAATCATGACTTATGCAAGCCAAATGAGGGTTAAGAGTTAGAGTTAGGGTCTTTGGGTGACCAGATGAATCCTGATCATCTTCAAAGGGGACTCACCATCCAAATTGGGTTTGGAGAGTGAGTGAGATGACTTGAGTTATCCTTCAAGCTTCATTGGATTCTTGAGGATGGAGATTGGGGTTAAGGTGGCTTGGGCACACCTCAACATGTCATGAGGATCTTGAGGCTTCACATATGAACCCGATGTCTTGGGTTTATGGATTTTTGTGGATAATTAAGTACAAATGCATATGAGATGACATGTATGAGATGTATGCTTAGGAATTAGGATTTAAGAAGGTGATGTGGGGGTAAGGTAAATTTGAGGGTATGACAGCTACCCCTATTTAATCTTCTCGGACCTGAATGTATGGATAACAACGGCTTCCAATGTATTCATGGTAGGAGATGATTAAATAATAAAAGAAATAACCGAAAATTTTCCATGTCGGGGAATTATATGTGGGAAAGTATTTCTGGGATGATAACTGATCTTGATATGAGACCAATTGTTAGGGAAATGAATATGGTATTTTGTAATGGAAAGACCTTCTTGTCATGGACCCTCTTGATGTGCTTTTGGTAAAGCTAGTAGTGGCAGATGGATGCCAAGCGCTTCTCATTAATGAGGTTCAGTTGGTCAAACCGGGCTTGCACCCACTCGGCTTCGCCAAGCTTGATATCGGTCAAAACCCTTAAAGAAGTAATCTCTACTTCAACAGGTAGGATTGCATCCATGCCATACACTATAGAGAAGGGAGTTTCCCCAGTGGAGGTACGTATTGAGGTACGGTAGCCATGTAATTCAAATGGGAGCATTTTGTGCAAATCTTTGTAGGTTACCACCATTTTCTGCGGGATCTTCTTGATATTCTTGTTAGCCGTCTCGACAGCGCCATTCATCTTGGGCCTATAAGGCGATGAGTTGTGGTGCTCGATTTTGAATCTTTGGCAAAGCTCTTTCATCATTTTATTATTGAGGTTAGATCCATTATCAATAATAATCTTATTAGGGACCCCATAACGACAAATGATTTCTTTTCTTATGAATTGAGCCATTACTTGTCTTGTGACGTTGGCGTAGGAGACTCTTTCCACCCATTTGGTGAAGTAGTCTATGGCTACCAAGATGAAGCGGTGTTCATTCGAGTAAGTTACCTCAATACATTCGATCACGTCAATGCCCCACATGGCAAAAGGCCAAGGTGATGTGAGGAAATTGAGTGGCATTGGTGGCACATGGATCTTGTCAGCGTAGATCTAGAATTTATGCCACGTTTGGACATGGCAGTAACAGTCAACCTCCATGGTCATTCAATAATAATCGGCCCTCGGTATTTTCTTTACCATGGTGTGTCCACTGGCATGTGTCCCAAAGCCCTCGTGGATTTCCATTATAGTCTGGTTTGCTTCTTGCTTGTTCACACATCTAAGCAAACACAAATCATAATTTCTCTTGTAATACCCATCCGCTTAAGAAGAACTTGGATGATAGTTTCTGAAGATACTTCTTGTCGATGATGGATGCGTTTTCGGGGTACTCTTGGCTTTACAAGAACTTCATGGTGTCATAGAACCAAGGATGACCGTCAGCTTCATCTTTTGCTGCCAAGCAGTGGGCAGGCTCATCCAAGTAGTCAAGGTGTAAATTTGGTGCTTCATTTTTCCATTTGACCTTAAACATGGATGAAAAAGTTATCAGGGTGTCAGCCAGTTGATTTTCCTCCCTCAGGATGTGGTTGAATGTATTCTCGTCAAAGTATGGGATCAGTTTCAGGACATGCTCCTTGTAAGGTATGAGCTTATGATCCCGATCTTCCCAATCTCCTTTGACTTGTATGATAACCAAGGCTGAATCTTCATAGACTTCAAGAATTTGGATCCTAAGATCAATCGTAGCTTCAATGTCGAAGATACAGGCCTCGTATTTTGCCATATTGTTGGTACATTCGAAGGGTAAGTGAAACCCAGTTGCGGAGGTGATGACTGCCCCAATGCCATTGCCATTAGCGTTAGAAGCTCCATCAAATGTCAGGGTCCACCGAGATACGGTTCGGGTCGTCCCTCAGGTTCAGGGATGTTGTAATCTCTGATTAGCATGATGTCCTTGTCAGGGAACTCAAAGCACATAGACTCGTAGTCCTCCAAGGGTTGATGTTCCAAATAGTCGGACAATACACTCCTTTTGATAGCCTTTTGAGTGATATTTTGGATGTCGTACTCGATTGAAGCCATTTGCCAACTGGCTACTCTACCGGTTATAACAGGTTTCTCGAATATGTACTTGACATGGTCCATCTTGGAGATTAATAGAGTTATATGGGTGAGCATGTATTGTCTCAGGCGTTTGGAAACCCAGGTGAGTGCACAACAGGTCTTTTCAAGCATTGAATATCTACTCTCGTAGTCGGTAAACTTCTTGCTTAAGTAGTATATGGCATGTTCTTTCCTACCAGTTTCGTCTCATTGACCGAGGGCACATCCCATGGATCCTTCAAGGACAGTTAGGTACATGATCAAAGGTTTTCCATGCACATGAGGAATCAGGATAGGAGGTTCTTAGAAATACTCCTTTATCTTCTCAAAAAAAAATTGGCAGTCATCGTTCCAAATGATGACTTGGTCCTTTTAGAGAAGTTTGAAGATTGACTAACAAGTGGTTGTAAGGTGAGATATGAATCTAGATATGCAGTTAAATCTACCTAGGAATCCTCGGATTTCCTTCTCGGTTTTAGGTGTAGGCATAGTTGTATGGCCTTTACCTTCTCAGGATCCACCTCAATGCCACGTTGGTTGACGATAAAACCTAGCAGTTTTCCAGATCTTACCCCAAGCGTGCAGTTATTAGGATTAAGCCTCAATTTGAATTTCCTTAGCCTCTTGAATAGCTTTTCCAGATTAACAAGATGCTTCTCTTTGGTTTGCGATTTGGCGATCATATCATCAATATAAACCTCGATCTTTCTATGAATCATATCATGAAAGAGTGCACTAAGGGTAATTGGAGACTGCTAGAAAGCCTGCGCTGAGTTGTTTTTGCACTTCCTCCTTGATCTTCATAGCCATGTCAGGACGAGTCCTTCTTAGCTTTTGCTCACTGGAGGGAAATCTTCTCTGAGAGGTAGACGATGAACCACTGCATTAGTGTCGAGGCCTGGTATGTCTTGGAAATACCATGCAAACACATCCAGTTAGTCTTGTAAGAGCTTGACCAGTTTTGCCTTTACTTCGTCTTGTAGATACTAGAATACTTCGTCTTCAACTTCACCATGATGTCTTTTTCGCCCTCCACAACTACCAGTTTGTTGCCAACCGAAAATTTTAGCCTTTGATGGAGCGTTGAAGTAATGGCTCCGGCCTAATGTATCCATGGTTGCCCAAGTAAACAACTGTATGTCGGGTGTATGTCCATCACGAAGAAGGTAATGAAGAAAGTATGGGGGGTGATTTTTATGGGAAGATCTACTTCACCAATTACTATTCGCCTTGACCCATCGAACACCCTTACCACTAGCTCTCTCAGCTTCATCACAATTCTCTCAATAGTCAATTTTGAAAGAGAACTTTTAGGAAATATGTTAAGAGATGAATTAGTATCCACCAAAACTCTTGATATCACAATATTTACAGACTCAATGGAGATGTGCAAGGCTTTGTTATGGTTCCTTCCCTCTGATAGGATATCTTCATCACTGAATCTTAGGCTCAAGTTGGTATCTATGTTATTTACCACTCCCTCAAATTGGCACACAAATATTTCTTATGGCACATGGGTATCTTTCAGAAATTTGACCGAGGCATTGCGATGTGCTTCAGATCAAATAAGCAAAGACAACATAGAGATCTTTAACGGAGTTTGGTTGAGCTGTTCAACCATCTATAATCACTTCTTCTTATGATGCATAAGAATTTGTCTACCTCATTGGCTGGTAGAGAATCCTTGCTATGATGGGCGTTATTGATCTGTTTGCCTTTGTCTTACGCCGAAAGGCCACTATTGTTAACTGGGGAAGATATGGGAGCAAATATTTTGCGGCTTCGAGTGACCCCACTAGTACCATCTATACTCATTATTGGTTCTTCGGACGTTATAGGCTTCTCTAACATTTTTTGGCCATGGATATAGAATGCGGAGTCATACACCCATAGAACTGCCTTTGTGTCATTATAGGGAAACGGAGTTGGGACTGTTATCACCATAGGAGTAATGGGAGTTACATAGAGGGTCATTTGAGAGATATCATAGGGTATCTTCAAAGGTAGAACTTCATCATACGGTATCTCAAGAGTGGATACTTATTCAATTGTGGAAGGACGGTCTATCAACGAAATCCCTTGGTCCATTAGGTTTTGTATGGTGGTCTTCAAAATTCCGCATTGTTGTGGGTCAACCAAACATTGTTCACAAGTTGTACTACAAATAGGAAATGTACTACTTTTCATTAACATGTTCTTTATCTTGATGATTGGAGTCTTCACCTTATCTACACAGGCCAATAGTTTCCTCTCATCTTTCATTTATACAATGTTCACGTTCATCTTATTGTGAAGAGGCATTGGATTATTGTTTACATTCGGTATGTTAGGCGCAAATGTAATTGCCTTTGAGTCGATTAAATATTACACCTTGTACTTCAGGGCTTTACAGTTTTCTATGGAGTGGTCAGGAGCGCGAGAGTGGAACTCACAATGGGCATTAGTATCATAGCTGGGATGAAGAACCGTTGGGGCTGGCCCCAACTCCCTTAAATGTACTATTTATTGCAAGACCCCAATTTTGACCCTAAGATCCCTCATGCTATCTCATCATATGCATTAGCTTTGGGATCACACCTTGGCATCCTCCTTACCCCTCATTCATTGGGTTTTCATTGGGAGAGATCACCAAGAATATTTTATTGTATCATACTTTGTTTTTCATTATTTACTAACCAAAATACCAAAAATATGTCAATGTATAGTTTACTTCTTTTGTAGGTAGTGTATGTGCTCACCCATGCTCCATCAAGCTCATATCTAGGGTTTGATATCCTCAATACAAGGAGACTAATCAAGAGATGGTTCATATTGACTCTAGACATCATATATGGATCCCCGTGATCTTCACATGTCATTTTGATCAAGAAATCATCAAGAGTTTGAAGCTTGTTTGTCTTGGAAGCCCTAATTCATCTGGGTATCTTGTGTGATTTCCTCGGAATATTTCCTCACCATTTGATCAAATATTTCAAAGGATACTTAATATCACTTCATCTTACACATATGTTATCCTCTATGAGTCCAATATATCAAGATAATTTCAAGTTTGCAAGATGGTTCATGGTGGTTGACTAGAGAAAGTCAATTGGTCAAAACTGGGGTTCCCTAGACCCTATCTCCTACAATGTTTGTCATATGAAAATTATTCCAAGATAAACTTTAACATTTATGACATTCCAAACAACTTTCATGTTGAAGTCAAGAGCTAGGTTTGCTTGGAAAGTCATTTTTTATGGTGAAAGGTTATAGGTCATTTTTCTGAACCCTAGTTAGGAGGTTAACTTCTAAGGACCATAACTTGCTCAAGTTTTATGATATGAAGCCATTAAAGTTTCATGATCAACTTAACGATGTCCTATCCAACTTTGATTCTTGTAATAAGTTCAAATTCAACTTTAAAATGCATGTGCCAAGAGGAAATATTATAGGTCATTTGGGGTCATTACCATTGAACAAATGATTTTCCTCAACTTCTAAAATGCATAACTCTTTCATGCCAAATCCAAATGAGGTAAAAAAATTTACCAAATTGAATATGTTTAAGTATTTTTATCTTTAATATTCTGAATTAAAAAAAAAATTGGATTAATTTTGATGTTTTTCATGAATTAAATGATTTTGTGCATATTTTTAATTGTTTAAAAATACTTCTGACTTTTCAAAAATCATAAAAAAAATTGTCTAAGGTCCTTTGACCTTGTTTGACTTAGGATAAATCTCTTGGCCATTTTATTTGGTGTTTTGAAGAGATTTTAGGTTTGGACCAAATAAAATGTATTTTAATTCATTTTTTAAAGTGATTTTTAATTGATTAAATGTGTAAAAATTATTTGAGCCATTTTTATGGTCTTGTGATGTTTGACATTTGTTTGGGCCTTAGGCAAGGTGTATTTGACTTTAGTTGGATCAAAATCATTGGATTTAGGGGATTGATGAAATGTACATTTCATCTCCCAAAATGAATGGATGGTTTTGATTTGATGAAATTCCTCCCATGACCAATTTGTGTTTCTATCTTCCCCTCCCTCTTCATCTTCATCTGTATTCTTTCCCATTCCCTCATTTGACCAATGAAATCTCTAATGTCTTAAGGCTAATTGGTTCATCAATGACCTTGTGTCAAATGAACCAATACAAGTATGACTGAGATAGGTCCATCCCTCTTGATCTTTTCTTTTAGTGTGTTGTATGTTTTAGGAGTTTGGTTCTTCATACCAAATCTCTAACATGCATTAACACCTAAATTTTTATTGCCCGACCTCAGATAGTTGTGACTTCTATATAAGTCAAATTATGATTGCTTAACATAGAGCTAAATTTGACCCTAAAGGCATAGCATTTTAGTAAGTGAGATTGCAAGTCTCCCATCCTTCATGGTATTATGTGGAAACTTGACCTTTTTTCCTTTCATGAGAGCTAGTGGCATACTTGTTAAATCATCCAAGTTGGAGCCCTTCTCATGGAAGATGGCTTGGTTTAAGGATTCATATTTGTGAATGGATGGTTGAGTGTTCTCCAAAGAATGACTTAATCAATTAAAAAACACCACTAACCTTTTATTAACATTTGACTAACTATTGTTAATATTGCTTTACTTTCAAGTCATTTACTTTATGCGATTTAAATTTCAGTCATTTATCACTCATTGCCATTTACATTCCATTTAACTTGTTTATGTTTATGTCATTTTCACTTTACTCATTTGAGCCATATCTTGTGATTGTATATATTGTTTGTGCATTTTGATTTTGTTTATGGTCTTAGGACCTTAAAATGCTTAATAACAACAAAAACCCTAAAAAATATTTGGTGGACTGTTGATCTTAATTTGAACTCTTGGACTTGGGATTAGGCAACATTCCCTATGTAAAGAGGACTTGGCCAATGCCAACAGTTTGAGATCAAGATATTGTGAACTGAGTCTACATCTGATGCAAGCCTTGGATTTTATTGAATTTATCTGTTACTCTGTCTTGTTGCTAATTGTTATTTTGACCTTGCGTCTCATACTTTCCTTTGAGTTGATCAAGGAATATTTCATCTAATACATGAGAAGATAAAGAAGACTGCTAGCTATGGGAATTGTTTGCTTGGATATGGCTATCTTTATTTTATGCCTTGATCTTCATAATGTCTGGATATTACTAATTGCTCCTTGATTATTGCTTGATTCAAAGTCCAAAGGGAAAATAGGTTTCTATATGATATTCTTGTCTATTAGATTGCATCCCATTGGTCAGATCTTTTTCAACTCTTAACTTTTAATTTTATGCTTAGGATAGCCTTTTCATCTTCTCCCACTTATTAAATTTCAAAATCTCTCCCCCTTTTTTTAAAAAAACTTTCTTTGCTTGTAATTTCAAATTTAGACCTTATTTTAAATAGAAACTTTGGCCTTATGCCAATGGATTTCCAAACTCTTTTCTTAAATCAAATTTGTAAATAAATTTAACCATATTGACTTAAATTTCAAAAGACAAAAAGAACTAACAACTTCATTCAAACTTTTGGACCTTTTGTGCATTTTTCTTATTAAAACTTTTGTTAAAAGCAATTCACCAACTTTGAAATTTTTACCACGAACTACGAGGTTTTGATTCCTCATTATTATGTTGGTACGTAGGCACAAGTTTGAAGGTCTTGTCAAATACAAAAAATATAATTAATGAATTTTTTTCTCATCCCCACACTCTATTTTTTTTCAAACATCATTTATACCAAAAACACATGCACACATAAAAAAGGGCTCTCTAGGAGTACCTAGGACACTTTGGGTGTTAACACATTCCCTCTGTGTAACCAACCCCCTTACCTGTAATCTCTGGAATTTTATTAGTTTTGATTTGAAAACTTCTTATCTTTGGGTTTTGTTCGTACTTTTCCCTTTTCCTTTGGAAACAATAAAAGCACGGTGGCGACTCTAGTTTTATTAAAGTTAAGCTTATCCATAGCTTGATGGTCATGAATTTACCGCTACAGAAATTAAGTGGCGACTCTGCTAGGGAGTAGTCCTCAGTGGGTTTAGCCTACTTTTTTATGTGTATATATTTGTATATTTTCTTGTGTGATATAATTTGTCTGTTGTGCTTGGTGATCTCTGAGTGGTGAGATAAGTTTTAACCCGAACTTGAGTGCAATTAAGATAGGAGGATGGTATAGTTATGTTCAACTTGTGTGGAGTAGCCCTTAACAAGTTGGCTTAAGACCCATCTACTCAGTGGAGACCCTTTTGGAGTTACTGATGTCACACAATTTATTTTTGGTTAGGCATTACTTTCTCTGATTTGGGGTCCGAGAAGATTTGGACCGTAGAACATTTAACCCAACTTGGCCTATTTAGGACGTAGTACGGAGACTGTTCAGGTGTAAACCTGATAACAGTTGTTACATGATACTACACTCAGACGAGTTTCTCTTGAGAATATTATGGGTTGATGAGTCAGTCATCCTAACCTATAATATCTGGTAGATGGGATTAAGACTCTGGGAACTTTTTATAACAAGATCTATAGGTTTTTATCCTTAGTACACTCCTTTAGGATGGTTCTTAACCTGACTTCATGCTCGTGACTCACAACAAACCCTTTGATTCTTGGTTGATTCGATCAAGTCTTGTCAATATCAATGGAACTTGGGTGTTGATAAGGTGAAAACCATAATCCACCAAAATTGATGATTGATCTTGATGATGACTTAATCCATACCTTGACCTTTGTTTGTGCTTGCCTTGTGTCTGATTCCCTTGTTTGTGATTGTTGCATTCATGCATACTTGGGCATCATAACATTCATCACAGAAAAATAATTTCAAGGAACTGAGGTCTTGTTTGCAAATATTTTCAGATTATGGATTATGGACGAAGGAACACTAAGAAGTATAGTATCAAATGTCCTGATTGGAAAGAGCTAAGGAAGTTTTCATCCTTTGTATTAGATCCCTTGGACTTTAAGCAATGTCATGGGAAGCTCTTGTATGTGTTGTCTACTGATGTGGTTGAAGGACTTTTGAGTGTTTTGCTTTAGTTCTATGACCCTCTCTGTCGGTGCTTCACTTTTCCTGATTATCAGCTTGTACCCATGTTAGAGGAGTATGCCCATCTCTTGGGTATACCCGTATCTAACAAAGTACCTTTTAGTGGATTGGAGGAGAGTCCCATATCTCATATCATAGTTGAAGCTCTTCATTTGAAGAAATCTGAGATTGCTGCTCATTTAGTGAAGAAAGGAGGTCTTATTGGGTTGACTTCTGAGTTCCTAATTGGGAAAGCTACCGTCTTTGCTCAAGCCGGTAGTATAGATGCTTTTGAAGCCATCTTTGTATTGCTCATCTATGGTCTAGCTTTGTTCCCTAACATTGACGGTTTTGTTGATGTTAACGCCATTAGAATCTTCTTGATTGGGAATCATGTTCCTACTCTGTAGGGTGACCTGTATTTCTCTTTGTATTTGAGGAATTATAAAGGTGGTGGGACTATTGTGTGTTGTGTTCCTCTTCTGTACAAGTGGTTTATTTTGCACTTACCTCAGATGAATGCTTTCTTGAAGAACAAGCAATGTCTACAATGGTCCCAGAGACTTATGTCTCTCACTAATGATGATATTGTTTGGTATGATTCTGCATTGATTAGCTTGGATATTATTGATAGTTGTGGTGAATTCTCTAATGTGCCTATCATTGGTACACAAGGAGGAGTCAATACAACCCTGGTTTGGCTCATCATCAACTTGGGTTCCCCTTGAGAGATAAACCTAATAAAACTCAGTTAGAAGGTCTTTTCTATCAAGAGGGTAAAAATCCCCAACATTTGAAGTAGAGGATGATACTTGCTTGGCATAATGTGCATAGGAAATAAATATCCGAGCTTGGTCCGTGCAATTGTGTAGCTTTGAAGCTTACACTATTTGGGCGAAGAAGAGAGATTTGGAGCTGAAGATGCCATATGCTTATGAAAGACCTATATCTTTGGTTGTGGATGAGCCATCAACTCTCCCTAACCAAGATGTAAAGGAGTTGGAAGATGCACTCATCAGGATGAAGAAAGAAATAGATATGTGGGAAGAGCGGTTCCATGCTTTGAGCCGAAAGCATGAAGAGTTGCAGCTTGAGACGAAAGACAAAGACGCACTTATTGAGATTCTTGAAGAGAGGGCAGTGAAAAGACAGAGAGATCCAGATGGCCTATATTCCTCTAGCATGCCTTAACCTTCTAGTGCTTGGAAGAAGATTGTTGATCAGCTTGTCCTTAAGAAGGCTCAGATGAAGACATCCTTTGAGTCTGAGATTCGACGCATCCAAAGGAAGTACGCGCCCATAGCCAGATCATATGATATCGTTGCTAAGGGATCCTTAGGATGATTAGTTTCCTTTTCTCTTGTATTTGTACTTTGGTTTCTGAAATTGTACTCAGTGTAATCCTTCCAAATTTTTATGAATAAAAAAGATATTTTTATGGTCAATAAAATTATTATTATTGTTACTATATTAGTTAATAGAACTTCATATGTTCCTTGAAATTAAAAACAATAAAAAAACATTACATTTCATGCATTATTTGCATAGAAGGTTTTCTTCCGCCATATGTCTTATCAGTTATTCTTCTGTGCTTTAGCCAAGATGACTCACCGTTATCACACTCGTGCTAATCAACCAAGGATAATAGAGCATCTAGAGCAACACAACCGAGAGTCGGGGGACGAGATTGCCAGGTTAGTTGCACTGATGGAATTTGTCATTGCTGCACATAACCAGTCTTCACCAACTCCTGCAACTCCTCCCTAGAGGATTGTTATTTCTGAGGTTGCTACCTCAACTGTTCTTGTTACTTCCAGTCAATCTAGTCCTTTCATGCTTGCTGGATTCCCTTGGGGATTCCCTTCAACTTTATGCCAAAAGGGTATGCATACACTTTTGTCTCATTGCCAGCATATAGCCCGGTCATGTCAGTGCCACCACCTGTTGTTCATACTCTTCCTCGTGTTGAGGACACTATCCACCATTCTGAGCCATCTGAGGGTCCAGGCGTGTATGAGAAAATGGACGAGATGAAAGATCAGTTCCTCGAGCTGCGTAAAGAGTTGAAGACTCTGAGAGGGAAAGATTTGTTTGGGAAGAGTGTTGTTGAGCTCTTCCTGGTACCCAATGTTAAAATCCCAATGAAGTTCAAGGTCCCCAACTTTGAAAAGTATAAAGGGGACACTTGCCTGCTAAGCCATCTTGTGATGTACGCCAGAAAAATGTCTACTCAAACTGATAATAATTAGTTGTTGATTCACTATTTCCAAGATAATTTAACTGAAGTTGCCTTGAGGTGGTATATGGGTTTAGACAATGCAAGCATTCATACTCTCAACGACCTGGGTGAGGCCTTTGTCAAGTAGTACAAGTACAACGTTGATATGGCGCCTGATATAGACCAGTTGAAGTCTATGTCTCAAAAGGATAAAGAGACGTTCAAAGAGTATGCTCGAAGATGGAGAGACCTTGCTTCCCAGATTAGTCTACCTCTTGAAGAGAAAGAAATGACGAAGATCTTCCTAAAGATGCTGAGTTTGTTTTATTATGAACGTATGATTGCAAGTGTCCCCAATGACTTTAGCAAAATGGTAAACATGGGGATGAGGCTAGAAGAAGGAGTACGTGAAGGACGTCTGTCTAAAGAAGAAGCATCGTCTATCAAGAAGTATGGTGGGAGTTTCTCTAAGAGGAATGAGTGAGAAACTAATTCAGTATCAGTGGAGAGACAGAGGAGTCCTCATGTCAGAAAGAGTTCTCAACCTCGACAACATCAGTATCAAGTTTAATCAGTAATTCCTGTACTTTCCAACAATTCCAATAATCAATCAGTCCCAATTCAACAACAACAACGTCAACAACAACCGCAACAAAGAACTAGCTACAACAACAACAACAATAATCAACAACAAATATTTGAGAGGAAGAAGGTCTCCTTTGACCCTATTCCTATGTCGTATGCATAATTATACCCGTCCTTGGTTCTCAAGAACCTCATTCAACCAAGAAATCCTCCACAGATTCCCGAGCCACTTCCATGGTGGTTCAAACCTGAACTTCACTGTGCTTTTTACCAGGGAGCCCTTGGCCATGACATAGAGAACTGCTATCCCTTGAAATACGAAGTGAAAAAGCTTGTAAATAGTGGAATGGTGTCCTTGAGGACAGAGTGCCTAATGTGAAATCCAATCCTTTGCCTGCTCATGGTAATGCTTCTGTCAATATGGTAGATGGTTGTCCTTGTGAGTATAAGGTTTATGATGTTCACCATATCAGATAATCTTTGGTGGCAATTCATAAAGATATTTGTTTGTTTAGTGAATGTGAGCATGACCATGATGGTTGTGTGGTTTGCAGTGTGAACCCCCGTGGATGTGTTATTGTCAAGAGGGATATTCAGAGGTTGATGAATGAAGGGCTTATCCATATTTTCCAATCAAGGGATATAGATAATGTGAACGTAATTGTACGAGTATTTAAGACCCCTGAGCAGGTAGTTATCCAGTTTGATAACATCAACAACAATAATGCCAACAGATGGGTATCATCATTGGTAATACGGTTAGCGGGCCATGTCCCGTATGCATCCGATAAAGCTATGCCAGATCAATACAACGCCACAATGATTGAGAATGGTAAAGAGGTTCCTCTACCAGTTTCAGACTTCATGGTGAATATTGTTGATATTGCAAAGGTGACCCGTAGTGGTCGTGTGTTTGGTCCAGTTTTTCAGAAAGAAGTAGAAGATGTTGCAGCAAGTAAGAAAGCAGAGATTCCGATAGCGAATCCGGTTAGTACTTCAGTATGTCAGTTTGGTGAATCCAGTAAACTAAAGACTAACAATGATGATGAAGTTTTGAAATTGATCAAAAGAAGTGAGTTCAATGTTGTGGAGCAACTGCTCCAAACTCTGTCGAAGATTGTCGTGTTGTCCTTATTGATGAATTCTGAGGCACATATGGAGGCATTGAAGAAAGTGCTAGAGAATGCCTATGTTAAGCATGATGTGACTGTGGGTCAGTTTGACCACATTGTTGCCAATATTACTTCCTGCAATAATTTGAGCTTTTGTGATGAAGAGCTTCCCGAGGAAGGCATAAATCACAATTTGGCATTATATATTTTAATGAATTGTAAGGAAGACTCTATGTCCAATGTGTTGGTTGATACTGGGTCATATTTGAATGTTCTTCCGAAATCAACTTTGTCAATACTTTCTTATCAAGGCGTCCCAATGAGATATAGTGGCATGATTGTTAAAGCATTCGACGGTTCTCGAAAAACTGTCCTTGGTGAAGTGGACCTTCCAACTAAGATAGGTCCGAGTGATTTCCAGATTACTTTCCAGGTAATAGATATCCACCCGGCCTACAGTTGCTTGTTGGGTAGACCATGGATTCATGAAGCAGGAGCTGTGACGTCTACTCTGCACCAAAAACTGAAATTCGTGAAGAACGACAAGCTTGTCGTTGTTGGTGGAGAGAGAGTGTTATTGATGAGCTATTTGTCATCTTTTACATATGTTGAAGCTGAGGAGAAGGTTGGAACACCGTTCTAAGCCTTGTCTATTGATGAGGTAAAGAAAACTAGGGCATCCGTGTCTTTTTTAAAAGATGCAAAAAAGGCTATTGAGGCTGGCAGCATTGATCAATGGGGTCGTATGATAGAGATTGTTGATAACAAGAATAGGGTTGGATTGGGATTTCAACCAGGGTTGCTCAACGTCAGAACTGAAGTTATGCAACCAAGTTTCCACAGTTCCACAGTGGAGGTTTCATTCATGGGAATGATCAACACTCAGCTGTCGTGATTGAAAACAATGATGATGAAGGCGAAGCTTGCGCCAACTTTGTGACACATGTCCAGACTTGAAAACATTGGGTTGTTGTTGATGTTCCTACTGTTATTCATCGTTCTAATTAATGTGTTTTCATTTTTAAGAAAATCCTTCTCCTATGCCTAAGGGAGAAGTGAACATTGTTGGGAACTTTTATTATTATCATCAATAAAATACAATTTTATTCATCCACATATATGATGTTTTATTTTTGCTTTTTTGCTTTTCTGAAAATGGTAATCACAAAAAACATAAATAAATAATAATCTTTCATCTGCATAATATTTGGTCACAAATCACTTCTCTAAAATCAACATATCAAATCATTATGCAGGTTGGTTCTCAAACCCATTGAATACAATGATCCTGCTCCCTCTCCAAACTTTGATTTCCATGTGTTTGAAGTCGAGGAAAAGATTGATGATGAAGAAGTATCGGATGAATTATCTCGTTTACTTGAGCACGAGGAAAAATCCATTCAGCCATTCGAAGAGCAGATTGAATTAGTGAACTTGGATTCCGAAGATGATGTGAAGGAAGTCAAGATCGGGTGTCAACTGTGCCCAGAAGCTAAGAAGAGGTTGATTGATCTTCTTCATGAATATTATGATGTGTTTTCTTGGTCCTATTGATCGCGACTTTATGAGTCTATTGGGGTATTAACTGCAAGTGCACAGTCTAATCGCGTAGCTTTAAAAGATATCGATCCCACATGGACTTAATGAATCGATATACCGTTTTTCTAAGGTTACTTCGTAAAGCTAAGGCGGATGATACTTTGATGATTAGGGGGAAAAGTAAAACTAAAATTGGATCTAGATTAAGTATCAAATAACGCGGATATTGGTATGTAGTTCGTCGTAATTAGGGAATCAAATCTTCGTTGGTTTCTTAGTTTTAAAATAAGTCTTTTCAGTAGACACTATTAATTAAAAGTCTCTTCTCAAACTCTCGCTCTGTTGAATCAGACTATGACTTTATATTAACGTACGCTCTCACTATTTAGTTAAATCTAAAATCACTTTTTGAAAACAATAGAATCTATAGAAACTCTTTTTAAGAAAATACTAACCGTTTAAACGCCCTCGTCTCAAACTCTCGCTCTGTTGACTTAGACTATATGATTAAACTTAAATGCTTAACTCTCGCCCTCACATTTAACCTTTAAAAATAAGTTTTGAAAATGATTAGGATTTAATTAACTTTAAAAATTGCTTTCGCCCTGATTTAAAGTTAATGTCCAATTTACAAGGTCCAGTTAAAAGCTCAAATTGTCGTTCTATTGATTTTAACTTCTTTATGTCTTTTACCCTCGTACAAAAACTTTGGTATTAACTCTGTAAATTAAGACCATAAAAAGAGTGACTAAATTTTGAAACAAATTTAAACCAACTAGTTTTGATTTCTTTATTCCGCTTACTTTACATACCAATATCTAAATTAATTAGTCGGACATGGCAAACACGCATAAACAATAATCATGCATAAATACAGCCATATCAAACAGACAATATGTATAAACAGCAGCACAGAGCATATGTAAATTAAAACAATAACTCAATTAATTAATGAACCTGGTAAATTACTAGAAATCTTGGTTTTGTTCCTAACTTCGATGTTCGAACACTCCACCACAAGTTGGTTGGATTTGTTCTTCACAATTCTTGAGCAGACAGGTAAATAAAACAAGGAAATAAAAATACTGTGATCTGACGTAAGGTTAGATCCAGTGAAAATTACACAATAGTTTCCGGTGTAGAAACTATTGTGAGAAAATAAATTGAATGCTTAGTAAATTAAGCTAGCAAAGAAAAGAAAAGCAAAAGCAAAGAAAATAAAATGCTAAAGAAAATGGAATGCTGAAGAAAATATATTGCTGTAAAAATATTGCACGGCATGGAGAGATACGGCAGAGAGAGGAGAGATTCAATTGGATCCCTTGAGGTCTATTTATATTCCTCCTTAAAGTAACTGTTTCCCAAAATTTCCTTCAGTATCGTTTCTAACGCGTCAACGAGTCAATCGGAGAAATAGGGGAGAAGTGCTTCTGTTATGCGCGTCAAAGGCAGAAAAATAGGAGTGGGGGTGTGAGGTCCGTCACACCATGTGTTACGCTCGTAACACTAAGAGGGGCATGACGCTCGTCACATGAGTGTGGCGGTCGTCACAGGCCATTTTCCTTGTAGTTGGCGTGGGTTGGGCTTTAGTGAAATGCTTTCCTACAAAGTCCTCTTTTTGCACCCCTTTTCTTTCCTTTTCATAATTCTTCAAATAATGACACCTGAAATAAATCATAATAGAATACCAAGTAATATCGAATAATATAAAATAAATCGAATCAAATAACAATATAATTTAATTAAATCAAGTCCAAAAATGTGATATTATTTCATGTTATCAAACTCCCCCATACTTAGACTTTTTCTTGTCCTCAAGCAAGATACAATGTAGAGATTGATTTAAAATATTAGCTAGATGAAATTTCCAAACACACATCAATTCGTACTAGGTTGCAAGTAAATCTCGTTTAGGAATAACCTGAGTTTAGTCTTAACATCAACGACTACCGTCACGACATCAGATAACCCCACCTTATGCAAACCAGTTCGAGTCGTGCTATTATAGCTAGCCTAGTTCTTTTACTCTTATTTCACCCGTTTTCATTTTAGTGAAATCACATTAAGCCCTTTATTTTTTCGCGCACATAGTGGAGTAACCAGTTAGCGATCCTGATCCCCTTTTAGCTGGAAGTTCTGGTACATAAGTTGGATAACTTCGTTATTTAGTCCATTGCAAATTGTGGGGGATCGGACCGTAGTCCGCCCTACCAAGTTCAGCACCAAAAACCGCTGAACCAACTCATAATGGATCGTTCATACCATGTTTTTTTTGTAGGGTCCGCAACCTTTGGATTAAATGATCGGGTAAGGATCACCTAACTTAATTAGTGCATTTCCTGATTTTTAATATGTTGTTTTGGGAATCATTCACTTATATTCATCGGCTCTCCACGTAGTTTGCTATTAAGATGGTGTCGACTTCTCGTATAAACTACTCGGGGTTACTATAAAACTAAAAGTGCAAGGAATTGGTATAATAGGTACTTATCCTGATCTAACATGTTGAGGTTTTTAGAGCGTTGGGGGCGGTAATAATTTCTGTTTTGATTTCACTCAAGTTTTATAAAATAAGCAACCTTTATACTTATCGAGTGTGTTAAATTTTTATTATGGCTCAAGAAAATTGAGGGGAGTAGATAATAAAAACTTTTCACACTAGGGACTTGACTTAAAATAAATTATATATATATATATATATATATATATATATATATATATATATATATATATATATATATATATATATATATATATATATATATATATATATATATATATATATATATATATATATATTTATATATGAAAGGGAAATCACATACTTGAAAGGGAAATATTGAAAGGAAAATAAATATAACTGAAACAAAGTTTTCCCCCCTACACTTAAATGAAATATTGTCCCCAATGTTTCAAAACACGAAAGAAAAAGGAAAAGAAAAAGGAACTCAAACTCAATTCTGCCTGCGTCCTCTTGTTCTCGGACCCGGTGATCGTTGACGTACTTCCAAGTCATCAAACCTGTTAAGCAAGTCAGTGAACCGCTGGTCGGTTATTGCATTCCTCTCTGCTTGTTGTTGTTGCATCTGGCGCATCAGTTGCATTACTTCGTTATTCTGCGCATGCATATCATCAAGCCGTTGGGCTTGATGTTCAATAGCATCCATGATGTCATCATTTGTTGCAGGCCTTATTCTTTGACGACGTCGGGAGGATGGACCAGCCACATTATCGGAAGGATTATGTGGGGCCGACTGTTGTTCAGGACCTTAATCACCTTGCTCCATTTCATCAAACTCGTCTTGGGGAGGGTTTGCTTGTGTAGGCTCGGTGGGTTCGGGAGCATTCATATCGTAGATGAATCGGTTGGGGTTGGTGACATCTGTGAGGGCAATGTTCGGCAAAACAACGCTTGGGATTTCTTGGTTATTTACCATAAGATAATATCTTCCGCCTACCCTATTTTTGATTAAGCGGCTGGAGCGACAATAGCTTATATCCATAAATAGGGGTGGCAGAGATTGTAAATTCTGAAGTCGGTCCCCTAGATGTAAGCCGAGTGCGATGGTGGTTATTAATCCTCCAATCACAAAAGGTTGACGGCCTCGAGCACAAAGTGTACGAATATGGTGAAGTAAGAAAGAGGCGGCGTTTACCTTTGTGTCAATAGAAAAGATGCAGTGGAGGAAGAACAATTCCTTCGCGTTGACTTTACTGTTGTTGGGTCTTCCAAAAATGGTGTTTTGCAGAATACGGATAAAATATCGGATAGTGGGGTTGTGTATGTGCGAAGCAAGTAGTGCATCCCAATTAGTGGTTTCCACACCGGATATTTTTCCAAAGAGGTCGAATGCGTTTATGTGCCACTGTGAGTTCGGAGGGATTCTTGGGTGGACTTGGTCTCCTACAGGGAAGTGTAGCATGGCACTCAACTGGTCCTGGGATAGTGAGTACTCGGTGTTGAACATGCGGAAATTTGCATTACCGGTTAAGTATTCGTCCTCACCGGGTGGAGTGGTGTAGGAATAAGAACTTAAAAACTCCAAGGTGAGTGATGGGTAAGTAGGGTGATTTTGTGTGCAAAGAAAAGTTAAATCGGAAAGCCGAAGCATCCATTGCACACCCTGAAGTAATCCTAATTCTTGTAAGCAATTTAAATCTGGGTACCTGGTAGATACGACACCGCGTTGTTGGAACCGAACGAACTGCTCCTGTTGATAGTTATCATCTTCAGATCGGAAGATAATATTTCCGAATTGCGCTTGATGTTGGTTCTCCGCCATATTGATAGGTAGGTAGAAAGAAGGAAAGGATAATGAAATATATTTGTATAGAATGGTTTGTTGGAATGATGTGGTGTAGGAAGGAATGGATGATAGGTATTTATAGGAAAAGTTTTGGAATTGGGAAGAGGAGTGGGTGAGAGGTAAATAAATGTGGATAAATGTGAGTGGAATGGAGTAAAAAGGTGAATGAATGGGGAAAATAAAAAGGTGGGGGGGTAACGGTCATGACTCTAACGGTCATCAACGTTCACGAGGAAACACGTTGTCACGCTCGTGACAGAATGTGTTACGGGTGTCATGGATTGCGTGGCGACCGTGACAACTTGTGTGACGCTCGTCACGCTAGTTGGGTTGCAACGATCACTACGCTCATGACATGGCATGCGTGGAAACTCAATAACTTTTGTTATTATTAATTTTTGTTTTGTTTATTATATTTGCTATTGTTATATTTTTGAATTGCCATGTATGCTATTCTACTACACACCATAGTGTATATATATATATATTCTAATAGGCCATGTAAGTAGCATACAGTAAACATCATTATTGATAATTGTAGATATTGCATAAATCAAAATAAAATTTAACCAATAATGCCAATAGCTTCAATAAAATAAACATAATGTAATATTTGAAAACAAAATAAAACATGCGGAAAATAAATCCTAAGATTAAAAATAATGTCAAACAAAACTATAAATCCTAAGACTAAAACTAGCTAACTCCAATTCTTCTAGCCACTTGTAGGGTCTTTCGTCGGAGGGGCAAAGGAATTGACACGGTGTAGCAACTCGAGAAAATGATTTGTCATAGTACTCATGTATTTCAGAATTTCATGTCCCATCATATTTAACTCTTCTCTCATGACAGCTTGTTCTGACATCAAAGCTTGAATTACGGTAATATAATCAGTTTCGGGTATATGATGTCTAAGATCAGGTATTGCCGATTCTGCAAACGGGATAGGATGAGGTGGAGAGGCAGCATCATGGTAACCAGTTGGTGTCTGCGGATCAGACTCAGCATAAGGACTCTGGTTGCCAAGAATCTCATAATCTTGGATGGTTTCAACAGATCTAACAGGAGAAGGTATTCCATCCAGGTTGTAAAGCCAATTATTTTGGTTATGGACACTAGTCGTCGGGCTAGGCATGGTGAATAGGTAAAAAGCTTGGTTATTAATTAATAGTTCAAACTCTTCAGGTCCAAGATTTCCTATAAACATAGTGTTGAAGAGGAAAAGTATATTCATAGGCTCAATACCACAGAAAGGGTTCAAGTCAAGCATGGGTTGGCGCAATCCAATAGCATTAGCAATCATAGTTATTAATCCTCCTATTTGGATCAGTGCACGATCATCTTGAATAAGGAGGTCAAAACTTGCCAACATATAAGTGGCATCGTTCACTGGTCGGTTCTGGGAAGCACAAAATATTATGAAGAGTTCATCACGTGATACTGTGGTAATGTTTGATTTCTTCCCAAAAAGAGTGTGTGCTAGGATCTTGTGGAAATAACGAAAAGTCGGGTTATGTATGTTTCCAGAAAGAAACTCATGTTCCTCAGGGTCGTCATTTCCCGTCAAACTTCCCCAAAAATGCTCAAGCTCTCTATATTCAAAAAGGTCTTCTTGGCTCATGGTGAATGTATCAAAAGAAGTAGGGAATCCTAAAAGGTTAGTAAACTCTTGAATGTTAAACTGATACTCCATATTGAACATCCTGAATTGAATGAAACCTCGGTTTATTCCTTTTCCATGGTTTGGTAAATAGATCAGGGAGCTAAGGAATTCTAGAGTTAGCCTCCGGTAAGTAACAAATTATCTTCGAATAGGAGTGGTTTCCCACCCTATTTGACTCAGCAGATATAGGACACTATCTCTTAGCCCAAGAACAGTCACTGCACCATCATCAGTATAAAAGCTTGGGTGCATCTCTCTCAGCTAGTTCTTCAAATTTTTGTCTCTGAGCTCTCCCTCTGAATTTGATACCCATGCGATCAATATGTCCCATCAGGTTAGTGTTAGCTAAAGAAAAGAAAAACAAGAATTTAGTCAGGATTTGGCCAGATGCCGAAAGAAGAAAAGAAGAAAAATTCAATTAAAATAAAGAATATGAAGAATGAAAACTGAATAAAATCAAAAAGAATAATCAAAGAAAAATATAAAAATTTGTGGGTTGTCTCCCACGAAGCGCTTTGTTTAATGTCGCAAGCTCGACATAAAACCGTTAAATGTTAATCTATTAATTTTGGAGACAATACGTCTAAGTGCAGGACTTGCGAGTCTTCATTGTTTTCATCATAGTGATAATGTTTTAGACGCTGCCCGTTTATGATAAATGATTCAATAGATTTTCCTTTAATTTCTACAGCTCCACTGGGAAAGACATTAGTGACTTGGAAAGGGCCAGACCATCTAGAGCGTAGTTTTCCTGGGAATAACTTAAGTCTAGAGTTGAACAAAAGGACTACATTGCCTTGTTTGAAAGTTTTTCTTGATATGCGTTTATCATGCCATTTTTTCGTTCTTTCCTTGTAAATTCTGGCATTTTCGTATGCGTCTTGTCTAAGTTCCTCTAATTCGTTTATATCAAGAATTCGCTTTTCACCGGCGGCCTTATAGTTTAAATTTAAATTTTTAATAGCCCAATAGGCCTTATGTTCTAACTCCACTGGGAGGTGGCAAGATTTACCATAAATAAGCTTAAATGGGGTTGTTCCTATGGGAGTTTTGTAAGCGGTTCGGTATGCCCATAAAGCTTCGGGTAATTTTGATGACTAGTCTTTCCTTGATGTAGCGACTGTTTTTTCCAATATTTGTTTGATTTCTCTATTAGACACTTCCACTTGTCCACTAGTTTGAGGATGATAAGGTGTTGCTACTCGATGTTTTACACCATACTTAAACAATAATTTTTCGAGTATCTTAGATATGAAATGCGATCCACCGTCACTGACTACTATTCTTGGGACACCAAATCTTGGAAAGATTATATTCTTGAAGAGTTTAATTACTACTCGTGTGTCGTTTGTTGGAGAAGCTATATCCTCAATCCATTTTGATACATAGTCAACCGCTACGAGTATGTACTTGTTACCGAAAGAGGGTGGAAAAGGTCCCATGAAATCTATTCCCCACACATCGAAAATTTCTACTTCCAAAATGCCTTTTTGTGGCATCTCGTCACGTCTAGATATGTTTCCTGTGCGTTGACACCTATCGCATTTCTTGACAGCAACATGCACATCCTTCCATATGTTTGGCCAATAAAGACAGGCTTGTAGGATTTTGGAGTAGGTTTTGGATGTACTTGCGTGTCCACCATAAGGAGCGGAATGACAATGTTGGATTATACTTTCTACCTCTTCTTCAGGTATACAGCGACGGAAAATACCATCGGGGCCTCTTTTGAAAAGTAAAGGGTCGTCCCAGTAATAATGTTTTATGTCATGGAAGAATCGTTTCTTTTGTTGGTATGATAAATCAAGTGGAACCACTCTGGCGGCTAAATAATTGACAAAATCGGCGTACCATGGTGTAACGCATACAGCCAAGGTGGTCTCTACCTGTTCATCAGCTCTATTTTCTTCCAAATTAGCTATAAGTTTATCGTACGAGAAATCATTGTTGATCGATGTTCTTTCCGGTTCCAGGTTTTCAAGTCTAGAGAGGTGATCTGCTACTACGTTTTCAGTTCCTTTTTTATCTTTGATTTCCAAATCAAATTCTTGTAGCAACAAGATCCACCTTAGGAGTCTAGCTTTAGCATCCTTTTTTGTTAAGAGGTACTTAATGGCAGCGTGATCAGTGTAAACGATTATTTTAGCTCCGACCAAGTAGGAACGAAATTTATCTAGTGCAAATACTACTGCTAAAAGTTCTTTCTCGGTCGTGGCGTAATTCATTTGTGCTTCATCTAGAGTTCTACTCGCATAATATATGATGTGAAGTTTTTTATCCTTTCGTTGTCCTAAAACAGCGCCTACGGCGTAGTCACTTGCATCACACATTATTTCGAATGGTTCATTCCAATCCGGGGTCTGCATTATGGGCGCGGAGATCAATGCTTGTTTAAGTGTTTGAAATGCTTCTAAACATTTATTGTCGAAGATGAATTCAGCATCTTTCATTAATAATCCGGTTAAAGGTTTAGTTATTTTAGAGAAATCTTTAATGAATCGTCGGTAAAAACCGACATGTCCTAAGAAGCTTCGTATTTCTCTCACAGTTTTCGGAGGTTGAAGATTTTCGATTACTTCTATTTTGGCTTTGTCTACTTCAATTCCTCTATTTGATATGATGTGTCCTAAAACAATTCCTTCTTGTACCATAAAGTGACATTTTTCCCAATTAAGTACTAGGTTTACTTTTACACATCGTTCTAGAACTCTTTCTAGGTTTTCAAGACATTCTTCGAAACTTTGTCCGCATACGGAAAAGTCATCCATAAAGACTTCCATGATGTTTTCGAGAAAATCGACGAATATGGCCATCATGCACCTTTGGAAGGTTGCAGGAGCATTGCACAAGCCAAATGGAATTCGTCGATAAGCGAAGGTACCAAAGGGACATGTGAACGTTGTCTTTTCTTGGTCATCAAGATGAATTGGTATTTGAAAGAAACTTGAGTAACCGTCTAGATAGCAGAAATGAGAATGCTTGGCTAATCGTTCTAACATTTGGTCTATGAATGGTAAAGGAAAATGATCTTTTCGGGTTGCTTTGTTTATCTTCCTATAGTCAATGCACATTCTCCATCCCGATTCAATTCGTTTGGTTATAGTTTCTCCTTTTTCATTTTCGATCACTGTTATACCTCCTTTCTTTGGTACTACGTGTACAGTACTAACCCATTTGCTATCGGATATATGATATATGATACCTGCCTCTAATAACTTCGTTACTTCCTTCTTCACTACCTCACTCAGGATCGGGTTTAGTCTCCTCTGATGTTCCCTAGAAGTTTTACAGTCTTCTTCTAGCATGATGCGGTGCATACAAATAGAAGGGCTTATCCCTTTAAGATCGGTGATGTTCTATCCTAGTGCGGTTGGATATTTTCTTAAGATATGTAGGAGTTTTTCGGTTTCAAGTTTTCCTAGGTTTGCATTGACTATCACTGGTCGTTCAAGTTCTAAGTCTAGGAATTCATATCTCAGATTTTTGGGAAGTGTTTTCAGGTCGAGGGTTGGTTTCTTGAGGCATTGTGTAGGATCCGATGTTATTGCTAAACATTGGTTCAGTCTTTCTTCTACACGATAGTCGGATAAATCGTCATTTTCTAATTCTGTTTCTTTTATGCATTCATCGATGATATCCATGAAGTAACATGTGTCTTCTATTGCAGGTGCTTTCAAAAATTTGGAAAGAATAAACTCAATTTTCTCTTCTCCTACTTCGAAAGTGAGTCGTCCTCGTTTTACGTCTATGATAGCACCGGCGGTTGCTAAGAAAGGTCTTCCCAATATAATGAGGGTAACTTCATCTTCTCTTATGTCCATAATTATAAAATCGGTGGGAATGTAGAATTGACCTATGCGCACGGGAACGTTTTCAAGAATTCCTACGGGATATCTAACGGAACGATCTGCTAATTGCACAGACATTTTAGTTGGTCTTAATTCTCCCATTTCAAGTCTCTTGCATATGGACAAGGGCATAACACTGATACCTGCTCCTAAATCGCATAAAGATTTGTCTATGACAAATTTTCCTATGTGACAGGGTATAGAGAAACTACCAGGGTCTTTAAGTTTAGGAGGCATATTCTGGATTATTGCGCTACACTCAGCAGTGAGTGTAACGGTTTCGCTATCTTCAAGTTTCCTTTTATTAGATAAAATTTCTTTTAAGAACTTAGCATATGAAGGCATCTGTGTAATAGCTTCTGTAAAAGGAATGGTGACATTTAATTGTTTCAGTAGGTCAACAAATTTCTTAAATTGGCCCGCGTCTTTGGTTTTAATTAGCCTTTGAGGGTAAGGGATAGGTGGTTTGTAAGGCGGTGGAGGTACATAAGGTTCTTTGTTTTCTACTGTTTCTTTATTACACTCTTCCTTTTCCTTAGGTCTACCTTCTTCCTCAGTTGACTTTTTAGAGTTTTGGTTCTCAATCCTTGGGTCAGACGGTCCTTCTACCTCTGTTCCACTTCTTAATATAATTGCATGAGCGTGGCCTTTCGGGTTAGGTTGGGGCTGTCCAGGAAATGTACCAGTTGGGGCAGCAGTAGACGCTTGTTGTTGAGCTACTTGCGATATTTGTGTTTCCAGCATTTTGTTATGGGTAGCCAGCGCATCTACTTTACTTGCTAGTTGTTTAATTTGTTCTCTAGTGTGTACATTCTGGTTTAAGAATTCTTTATTGGTTTGCTGTTGAGAAGCTATAAAGTTCTCCATCATGATTTCCAAATTGGATTTCCTAGGAACGTTATTGTTAGGTGTAGATGGGGTCGGCTTTTGATATCCAGGAGGTATAGCTGGGGCTTGAGCGGGAGCTTTACCTGGTGCGTATAAAGCGTTGTTACTTTTATATGAAAAATTAGGATGGTTCTTCCAGTTTGAGTTATAGGTATGCGAGTAGGGATTTCCTTGAGCATAGTTCACTTGCTCTGCTTGGATTCCTGTTAGGAGTTGACAATCTGTAGGCGTGTGACCTTGAATTCCACAGACTTCGCAATTTTGAGTTACGGCAACCACGATGGCTGGAGGTGATACATTTAAACTTTCAATTTTCTGGGCAAGAGCATCCACTTTTGCATTAACATGATCAAGGCTACTTATCTCGTACATGCCCCCTTTTGTTTGAGGTTTTTCTACCATTGTTCGGTCGCTTCCCCACTGATAATGGTTTTGGTCCATGCTTTCGATAAGTTGATAAGTGTCAGCGTAAGGTTTATCCATAAGCGCACCACCGGCGGTGGCGTCTATTGTTAACCTTGTGTTGTACAAGAGACCATTATAGAAGGTATGAATTACTAACCAGTCCTCTAAACCATGGTGTGGACAAAGTCTCATCATGTCTTTGTATCTTTCCCGTGCTTCGAAAAGAGACTCGTTATCTTTCTGCTTAAATCCATTTATCTGGGCTCTTAACATAGCTGTTTTGCTTGGAGGAAAATATCGGGCAAGAAAGACTTTCTTCAACTCATTCCATGTGGTGACTGAGTTGGAAGGAAGAGACTGAAGCCATCTTCTAGCTTTATCTCTTAACGAGAAAGGAAAGAGACGAAGTCGAATTGCCTCTGAAGTGACACCATTAGCTTTAATAGTATCAGCGTATTGGACAAATACAGATAAATGAAGGTTTGGATCCTCGGTAGGATTTCCAGAAAATTGGTTCTGTTGCACTGCCTGCAACAGCGAAGGTTTAAGTTCGAAGTTGTTTGCTTCGATTGCGGGCGGAGCAATACTCGAATGCGGCTCATCTTGCGATGGAGCAGCATAATCTCGAACAGCACGAGCTGGTTCTGCCATCTCGGGTATTGGTGAAGGAAGGAGATTTTTGAGATCAGGAATTTCGATTGGAGGAAGATTGTTTGCAGCACGATACTCCCGAATTCATCGTAGGACTCGGAGATATCGTTCAACGTCGTTGATTCGTAAGTAGTACGGTTCGCCTTGTGAGCGAGTGTGTGGCATACAAATCAACGAAAAAGAAGGAAAAAAATAAAAATTGCTTTAGTCTCTACAGCGTAACAGAAGAGTTACGATATCGACTAAATCAAAGTCCCCGGCAACGGCGCCAAAAACTTGATCGCGACTTTATGAGTCTATTGGGGTATTAACTGCAAGTGCATAGTCTAATCGCGTAGTTTTAAAAGATATCAATCCCACAGGGACTTAATGAATCGATATACCGTTTTTCTAAGGTTACTTCGTAAAGCTAAGGCGGATGATACTTTGATGATTAGGGGGAAAAGTAAAACTAAAATTGGATCTAGATTAAGTATCAAATAACGCGGATATCGGTATGTAGTTCGTCGTAATTAGGGAATCAAATCTTCGTTGGTTTCTTAGTTTTAAAATAAGTCTTTTCAGTAGACACTATTAATTAAAAGTCTCTTCTCAAACTCTCGCTCTGTTGAATCAGACTATGACTTTATATTAACGTACGCTCTCACTATTTAGTTAAATCTAAAATCACTTTTTGAAAATAATAGAATCTATAGAAACTCTTTTTAAGAAAATACTAACCGTTTAAACGCCCTCGTCTCAAACTCTCTCTCTGTTGACTTAGACTATAT
This sequence comes from Lathyrus oleraceus, assembly GCF_024323335.1. Classification (NCBI taxonomy): domain Eukaryota; kingdom Viridiplantae; phylum Streptophyta; class Magnoliopsida; order Fabales; family Fabaceae; genus Lathyrus; species Lathyrus oleraceus. The sequence goes on from NC_066583.1 coordinate 385,942,882, forward strand.
GATTAAACTTAAATGCTTAACTCTCGCCCTCACATTTAACCTTTAAAAAAAATTGAAAATGATTAGGATTTAATTAACTTTAAAAATTGCTTTCGCCCTGATTTAAAGTTAATGTCCAATTTACAAGGTCCAGTTAAAAGCTCAAACTGTCGTTCTATTGATTTTAACTTCTTTATGTCTTTTACTCTCGTACAAAAACTTTGGTATTAACTCTGTAAATTGAGACCATAAAAAGAGTGACCAAATTTTGAAACAAATTTAAACCAACTAGTTTTGATTCCTTTATTCCGCTTACTTTACATACCAATATCTAAATTAATTAGCCGGACATGGCAAACACGCATAAACAATAATCATGCATAAATACAGCCATATCAAACAGACAATATGTATAAACAGCAGCACAGAGCATATGTAAATTAAAACAATAACTCAATTAATTAATGAACCTGGTAAATTACTAGAAATCTTGGTTTTGTTCCTAGCTTCGATGTTCGAACACTCCACCACAAGTTGGTTGGATTTGTTCTTCACAATTCTTGAGCAGATAGGTAAATAAAACAAGGAAATAAAAATATTGTGATCTGACGTAAGGTTAGATCCAGTGAAAATTACACAATAGTTTCCGGTGTAGAAACTATTGTGAGAAAATAAATTGAATGCTTAGTAAATTAAGCTAGCAAAGAAAAGAAAAGCAAAAGCAAAGAAAATAAAATGCTAAAGAAAATGGAATGCTGAAGAAAATATATTGTTGTAAAAATATTGCACGGCGTGGAGAGATACGGCAGAGAGAGGAGAGCTTCAATTGGATCCCTTGAGGTCTATTTATATTCCTCCATAAAGTAACTGTTTCCCAAAATTTCCTTTAGTATCGTTTCTAACGCGTCAACGAGTCAAGCGGAGAAATAGGGGAGAAGTGCTTCTGTTACGCGCGTCAAAGGCAGAAAAATAGGAGTGGGGGTGTGACGTCCGTCACACCATGTGTTACGCTCGTAACACTAAGAGGGGCGTGACGCTCGTCACATGAGTGTGGCGGTCGTCACAGGCCATTTTCCTTGTAGTTGGCGTGGGCTGGGCTTTAGTGAAATGCTTTCCTACAGAATCCTCTTTTTGCACCCCTTTTCTTTCCTTTTCACAATTCTTCAAATAATGACACCTGAAATAAATAATAATAGAATACCAAGTAATATCGAATAATATAAAATAAATCGAATCAAATAACAATATAATTTAATTAAATCAAGTCCAAAAATGTGATATTATTTCATGTTATCACCTATCAAGACATACCCTGTTTGGATTCTGAGATTGTGGAGCATAGATTGCCATTGAAGTCAGAATGCCCACCGGTCAAGCAGAAGTTGAGAAGAACTCATTCAGATATGGCAGTTAAGATCTAAGAGGAAGTGCTGAAACAGATCGATGCTGGTTTTCTTGTTACCTCTGAGTATCCGCAATGGGTGGCCAATATTGTGCCTGTTCCAAAGAAAGATGGAAAAGTCTGCATGTGTGTTGATTATAGTGACTTGAACAAAGCTAGTCCTAAAGATGATTTTCCTCTGCCACACATTGATGTGTTGGTAGACAATACAGCTAAATTCAAAGTCTTTTCGTTTATGGACGGATTTTCCAGTTATAACCAAATCAAGATGGCACCTGAAGATATGGAGAATACCACATTCATTACACCCTGGGGAACATTCTGCTATAGAGTGATGCCTTTCGGTTTAAAGAATGCTGGTGCGACATACCAGAGATCTATGACCACTCTTTTTCATGATATGATGCATAAAGAGATCGAAGTTTATGTTAATGATATGATTGCAAAATCAAGTGATGAAGAAGAACATGTTGAGCATTTATTGAAGTTACTCCAGCGTTTGAGTAAGTACAAACTCCACTTGAATCCCAATAAGTGTACTTTTGGTGTTCGTTCTGGTAAGTTGTTGGGCTTCATTGTCAGCGAGAAGGGTATTGAAGTTGATCATGCCAAGGTCAAAGCAATACAAGAAATGTCAGCGCTCAAAACCGTGAAGCAAGTCAGAGGTTTTCTTGGTTGTTTGAATTATATCATAATATTTATATCGCATATGACTGCCACATGTGCGCCTATATTCAAGCTTATTAGGAAATATCAGTCTTGTGATTGGATCGAAGATTTCCATAAAGCTTTTGACAGTATCAAAGAATATATGCTTGAAACCTCCGATTCTATCTCCACCTGTTGAAGGAAGACCTTTGATCATGTATTTGGCTGTGCTTGATTAGAGTATGGGATGTGTTCTTGGTCAGCAAGATGAATCTAGAAAGAAAGAATTTGCAATTTACTACCTCAGTAAGAAATTTGCCGACTGTGAGACTCGGTATTCTATGCTTGAGAAAACATGTTGCGCGTTTGCTTGGGCGGCTAAGCGTCTGCGCCAGTATATGTTGAATCATACTACTTGGTTGATATCCAAAATGGATCCAATCAAATACATTTTTGAGAAGCTTTCCTTAACTGGGAGAGTTTCCCATTGGCAGATGTTGTTATCTGAGTATGATATTGAATACCGATCTCAGAAAGCAATTAAAGGTAGTGTCTTGGTTGACCACTTGGCTCACCAACCGATTGAAGATTGCCATTCAGTATAGTATGACTTTCCTGATGAAGAGATTTTGTAGTTGAAGATGAAAGATTGTGATGAACCATTGCTTAAAGAAAGGCCAAAACCTGGTTCCTATTGGGGCATGGTATTTGATGGAGTTGTTAATTCATATGGTAATGGCATTGGGGAAGTGATTGTTACTCCTCAATGCACTCATTTTCCGTTTACATCTAGGTTGACTTTCAAGTGTACAAACAATATGGTTGAATATAAAGCTTGCATTATGGGGCTTGAAGAGGCCATTGATCTCAGAATAAAATATCTTGACGTCTATGGAGATTCAATTTTGGTTGTGAATCAGATTAAAGGTGAATGGGAGACGAATCAACCCGGTTTGATACCATATAGAAATTATGCGAGGAGGATTTGAACTTTCTTTACAAAGGTTGAGTTTCATCATATCCCTCGAGATGAAAACCGGATGGCAGATGCTCTTACAATGTTGGCTTCAATGATTATGGTGAAATTGTAGAATGAAGTTTCTAATTTGATTGTGATACGTCTTGATAGGCTAGCTCATGTATTTGTTGTTGAAGAAGTCAAAGATGAAAACCCGTGGTATTTTGATATCAAGTATTTCCTTCAAAGTCATATTTACCCATCTCGGAAATCTTTGAAAGATAAGAAGACTTTGAGAAGATTAGTTGGCAACTTCTACCTGAATGGTGATGTGCATTACAAGAGAAACTTTGATATGGTTTTGCTCAGATGCGTGGATAGACACGAAGCAGACTTATTGATGACTGAAGTCCATGAAGGTTCCTTTGGTACTCATTCCAATGGACATGCTATGGCAAAGAAGATTTTGAGAGCAGGTTACTATTGGCTGAAAATGGAGTCCGATTGTCGCAAGTTTGTGAAGAAATGCCACAAGTATCAAATTTATGCAGATAAGATTCATGTTCCTCCAACACTGTTGAATATCATTTATGTTGGTCTAAGCCCTAGAGGTCAAAACTTTTGGTACTTGTATCGAATTATTTATTAATAATAAAAGTATTTTTCTTTATTATGTATGTTTAATAAAGTCCCTAGAATAGCTAGTAAGCTATCAAGTGTAACTTAATCATGAGATCCCATTAAACATAAGGACATTATTCTTAAAGTATCTGTAGTCGAGATTTGTTGTAAAGTGGAATAACATTAAAGCATTAAGACTATTATGTATATAGATTGATGATCACATCTCATGGATCATGGATAAGGAGTTATCAAGTCTTAAACATATGTATGAATATTAAGAGTAATATTTATACTGGATTGACCCGTTATGAGAATACTATATAGAATGCTATGCAAAGTGTCATAAGTTATTCTCATGGTGATAGTGGTGTATACCACCCTTCGATCTGAAACCACTATAGACCTTAGATGTAGAGTCGAGTGCCTTATTGTTGATCAAACATTATTCGTAACTGGATGACCATAAAGACAGTTTATGGGTACTCCACGAAGCATGTTGAGGGACATGAGTGACCTAGATGGAATTTGTCCATCCTGTGTAACAGGATAAATGTCTAAGGTCCCAATATTGAACTGGACAGGGATGACACAGTTAATGCCTTGTGTTCAATATAGACATAAGGGCAAAAGGATAATTGTACTCATAAGTATTATCACAAAAGGATTTGTCAGATCACATGACATTTTTGTGTCTTGGGTAGCAGTGATGTGTTGCTAGATACCACTCACTATTTATTATGTTAAATATGTGATTTAATATAATTACCAATGTCGCGAGAACCTACAGGGTCACACACAAAAGGACGGATTGATGAGATATAGAGTAAATAAGGAACATCGCAAGGTACGGTGCACTTAAGTGAATTGTAGAACATCGTAAGGTATGGTACACTTAAGTAGAATACGAAATATGGTAAGGTACCATCCACTTAAGTGATTTTGGTATATCATAAGATACGGGTCACATACACTTAAGTGGGCTTTTTAGCTTGCTGCCCACACAAGTGGTTCTATAAATAGAACCCATGTGCAGAAGCATTGGATTAGCTGAAAATTTTGTTTCTCTCTCTTTGTCTCACTCAAAGCCTTCATTTGTAGCAGTTAGCACTGAGACTGAAGGATTTCGTTCGTGTGGACTGATTAGAGACGTTGTCATTCAACGTTCGTGATCACTCCTTCGATCTGCATCAAGGGTTTCGATCACCACAAGAGGTAACGATTTTATCACTGATCATGCCCATTCGTAAGGATCACTAAAGGAGAAAATTTTAATTTCCACTGTGTTTTTTATCACTATTCTCCTTCAGTGGTATCAGAGCCACTTACGAAACCATCCATCTGATAGTTGTTTATTTTTTGTATTTTCTGTATTAATACGATTAAAAAACAGAGTGAATCAAAGAATAAACGAGTAATTAAATTTGGCATCATTTGTGTACGATTTGGATGATTGATGTTGACTATGCTTCGGAATCCAACATTAGTATGGTGACGCAGCGATACATCGATCGTCCATAGGTTACACAATTGAGATCGATCAAGTTATATATATGATATAAGTAATTCTGATGTAAAATACGGTATATATGATATACTGTTTCTCTTTCATTCATTCAAACACTTAACGGTTGTTTTCCTTTAAGCGATCAATGGTCATTTGCTTCGGAATCCGACGAAAGTATGGTGAAGCAATGATGTGTTGATCAATCATACTGAATTAACAATCGAGGTTTATTTGATTATATGAAATTGATGCATTAGGGTTCATGATGGTACAAGGGTTGTCCCGTCAAAGAGTTATACGATTAGGCTTGTGACTGCACAAGAGTTGTGCTTTAAAGTATCAAGTGTTGATGGAACAATCCACGTCGATTTCAAATGAATTGTTCATTAAAATTTTGCGTCGGGGCACTGAAATTTAAAGTGATTAGTCGCCGAAATTTAATTTGGTTTATTTAATTAACAGTATTTAAATTAATAATAATAATAATGTGTTTATTATTATTGTCTTGTGGTGATCGATTATGGCCTTAGTTTTCCTTTATTTTGTTTTGGGATTTTAAAATACGACCTGTGTGTCGTGCCTCTCTCTTAATTTCTTAATATAACTAACTTTCTCATCTCACTCCCTCGTATGTAAAACAAGTTTCTTTTATGTTATGTAATATTAAGAAGAAAGAGAAGAATACAATATCAGAGGAGGATAACCTATAAGATCTTGCTTGGAGAAGCTTAGATCGTTATTAGGTTAGCTTAGGTTCTCTCATTGGCTTGGGAGAACAATTATGCTAGGGGCCATAACTGTTTCATTTTGTATGTATGTTGATGCATGTGAGAGACGATTTATATGATAAATAAGCCGATGAGATCAGAATAATTGCAAATTCCCTCAAATTAAATATTAAGTTTATGCTTTCCAAGGTTTAGCACTCATCAAGACTAGTATCGAATAATGTAGGTTTCGCCTACGCGATGTGCATGTTCTATATTAGTAAGGTGCGGTGGGATAATTCTAATATCTAATTGCTAAAACAATGGGTCAAACTTAACTAAATAAATTACAATAAGATTATATATGTTTAGAAGCAAGAGTTGGAAATCATCCATATGATGGATTGAAATAAGGAGTTATTCACCCAACTAAAATATTCGAGAGTTGTATTAGATACAGTTGGAAGGAGTTCCTACCTAAATAACCTAGTTTTGTGTAATCCTCCTACGCGGACTTAAAACAAAGTGAAATGTGGATCTCGACCCACTAGAAAATATTCCAACGGGATTTTCCGAATCAAATGGTGATGGTCATTTGTTTTAAATAAAATAGTGGGTGCATATTTAATTGAAGGCCTAATTAAATATGTTATCGATAATTATATTTTCATTATTTTCATATAGATTACCATGACAACAAACACCTCTAACAACATTTTACGATCAATCCTTGTTAAGGAAAAATTATCTGGGACAAATTTCTGGATTGGCACCGAAATCTGAGGATTGTCCTCAAACATGATAGAAAGTTGTATGTCTTGGAGAAACCTGTTCTTGAACAGGAACCTTCTAGTTATACACCTAAGGCAGAAAGAGGTGCTTATAAGAAGCATGTCGATAATGCAAATGAAACGGCTTGCCTCATGCTAGCTACCATGAACTCAGAGTTGCAAAAGTAACATGAGAACATGGCAATGTTCGATATGATCGAACACAGAAGATGCTATATCAAGAGCGGGCAAGGCATGAAAGGTTTGAAGTTTCAAAATCTCTTTTTCAAGGCAAGTTAGATGAGGGAGCCCCTATAGGTCCCCATGTGCTCAAGATGATTGGGTATATGGAGAACCTTGAGAGGTTGGGTTTTCCCCTCGGAAAGGAACTTGCGACTGATTTGATCTTACAATCGTTGCTAGATAGATTCAGTCAATTTGTCCTTAATTTCAATATGAATGATATGGACAAATCTCTTCCTGAACTGCTAGCCATGTTAAGAACTGTTGAGCAGAATCTGAAATCAAAAGGGAAGTCCATTCTGATGATCGAAAATGGAAAGAGACAGAGCAAAAGACCCATCAAGCAGGGTGATAAAGGGAAAGGCAACGAAGTTTCCAAATCCAAACCCAATGCTCCTGCTTTGAAGCCTAGTCAAGGCATAGCAAAGGAAGGCACCTGCTTCCATTGCGGTAAGACCGGACACTGGAAGAGAAACTGCCCAAAGTACCTGGAAGATAAGAAGAATGGAGTATAGACTTCAACTTCAGGTATTTTGTTATTGAAATTAATTTATCAACTTCTGTATCATGGGTATTAGATACTGGATGCGGTTCTCACATTTGTACCAATGTGCAGGGGCTAAAAAGGAGTAGAGATCTGGAAAAAGGTGAAGTTGACCTACGAGTTGGCAATGGAGCAAAGGTTGTTGCTTTAGCCGTAGGAACTTATGTATTGACTTTACCTAGTGGTTTAATAATTCAGTTAGAGAACTGTTATTATGTACATGCAATTAGTAGGAATATTATTTCTGTTTCTTGTTTAGACAAGTTTGGTTTTTCATTTATAATAAAGAACAATTGTTGCTCAATTTATTTGTATGATATATTCTACGCTACTGCACAAATGAACAATAGACTATATGTCCTTGATCTTGAAATGCATATTTATAAAATTAATACTAAAAGGATGAAACCTAATGAGTTAAATCCAACTTACCTTTGGCATTGTCGATTAGGCCACATAAATGAGAAACGCATTTCCAAACTCCATAAAGATGGACTCTTTGAATCTTTTGATTATGAATCATATGAGACATGCATAACTTGTTTAATTGGAAAGATGACAAAGTCTCGATTCATGGGAAAAGGTGAAATAGCTAATGATCTTTTGGTTCTCATAAATACTGATGTATGTGGACCATTTAACGTACCAGCCAGAGGAGGTTTTCAGTATTTCATCACATTTACTGATGATTTCATTAGATATGGTTATGTGTCTTTAATGAAACACAAATCAGAGTCCTTTGAAAAGTTCAAGGAATTCAAGAATGAAGTACAAATCCAAATAGGTAAGAATATTAAAAATCTTCGATCAGATCGAGGTGGTGAATATTTAAGCCTAGAGTTTGATGACAATCTGAAAGAGTGTGGGATCCTATCCCAACTTACTCCTTCTGGAACACCCCAATGGAACGGTCTATCCGAGAGAAGAAATCGAACCTTGTTAGACATGGTCCGATCCATGATGAGTCATGTCGATCTTCCAAACTCCTTTTGGGGACATGCACTATTGACAACAGCTTACACACTTAACCGTGTTCCATCCAAAAAGGTTGAGAAAACACCATATGAGATATGGAGTGGTAAGAAATCACATATGTCTTACATGAAGATTTGGGGTTGCGAAGTTTATGTGAAATGACAAATTTCAACTAAGCTTGAGCCCAAATTTGGAAAATGCTTATTTGTGGGATATCCTAAAGAAACAAGAGGGGATTACTTCTACAATCCTTTTGAGGTCAAAGTGTTTGTCGCTCGAACTGGAGTTTTCCTAGAAAAGGATTTTATTTCCAAAGGAATCAGTGGGAGGAAAGTAGAGCTTGAAGAAATTCAAGAATCACAAAGCATTGATAAACCTATGGAGGAATTAGAGCAGGAAACACAAGTAGTTGTGGAAGATCAACCTGCTCAAGTAGAACAAGACCAGCGTAGGTCAAGCAGGATACGTCACCTACCTGAGAGATATGGATATCTCATAACTAATCAAGGTTGTGTATTACTCATTGATCAAGATGAGCTTGTGACCTACCAAGAGGTCATAACTGGTTCTGAGTCTGAGAAGTGGCTAGAAGACATGAAATCTGAAATGGATTCCATGTACACAAACCAGGTTTGGACCTTGGTAGAGCCTCATGTAGGAGTTAACCCTATAGGATGCAAGTGGGTCATCAAAAAGAAGACTGACATGGATGGTAAGGCACATACCTATAAGGCAAGACTGGTTGCAAAAGGATATAAACAAATTCATGGGGTTGACTATAATGAAACCTTTTCACCAGTTGCAATACTTAAATTTGTTCAGATTTTACTTGCTATCGCTGCATATCATGATAATGAAATATGGCAGATGGATGTCAAAATTGCTTTCCTTAATGGGAATCTTCTTAAGGATGTCTAGATGACATATCCTGAAGGATTTGGCATACCAGTAGAAGACCAAAAGATATGTAAGTTACAAAGATCAATTTATGGATTGACGTAAGCTTCCAGAAGCTGGAATCTTCATTTTGATGAAACAGTAAAACAATATGGATTCATCAAGAATGAAGATGAGCCTTGTGTCTACAAGAAGGTTAGTGGGATCATGATCATCTTCCTGGTATTATATGTAGATGACATATTACTCATTGGAAACGATGTCCCTACCCTGCAACAAGTAAAGTCTTGGTTGGGGAAATGATTTTCTATGAAGGACCTAGGTGAAGCAACCTATATATTAGGAATCGGGATCTATAGAGATAGATTACAAAAACTGCTTGGCCTAAGTCAGAGTACATACATAAAGTAAGTGATGAGACGCTTTAATATGCATGATTCCAAGAAAAGATTCATACCTATGCAATATGGCTTGTGTCTATCAAAAACACAATCCCCTTCAATTAAGGAATAAAGGGATCGGATGAATAAGATTCCATATGCATTTGCAATAGGATCTATCATGTATTCCATGTTATGTACTCGACCAGATGTCTCGTATGCTTTAAGTGCAACAAGTAGGTACCAATTTGATCCCGGCGATGCTCATTGGGAAGTTGTAAAGAATATCCTTAAGTATTTGAGAAGTACTAAGGACTCATTCTTGATATATTGAGGTCAGGAAGATCTTGCTGTAATTGGACACACCGATGCTAGCTTCCAGACAGATAAGGATGACTTTAGATCGCAATCTGGTTATGTGTTTTGCTTAAACGGTGGCGATGTGAGCGGGAAAAGTTCAAAGCAAGATACAGTTGTTGATTCTACAACCGAGGTCGAGTATATTGTTGCCTCAAGTGCAGCAAAGAAAGTTATTTGGATCAAAAAGTTCATTAGTGAACTTGGCATAGTTCCTAACATTGTGGATCCCATTGATCTCTGTTGTGATAACAATGGTGCTATCGCACAAGCTAAGGAGCCTACACATACTTGGGAGTTATCACCTCAATAAAGAGATAATAGATAGATGAGATGTGAAAATATGCAAAGTACCTAAACTTGACAATATTGTTGACCCAGTGACAAAGCCTCTTGCGTAGCAGAAGCATGATGGCCATAATAGATCTATGGGCATTAGGGGTATGCCTGATTGGCTCTAGTGCTAGTGGGAGATTGTTGGTGTAAGCCCTAGAGGCCAATACTTTTGGTACTTGTATCGAATTGTTTATTAATAATAAAAGTATTTTTCTTTATTATGTTTGTTTAATAAAGTCCCTAGAATAGCTAGTCTGTTTAATGTATCAAGTGTGACTTAATCATGAGATCTCATTAAACATAAGAACATTATTATTAAAGTATCTGTAGTCGAGATTTGTTGTAAAGTGAGATAACATTAAAGCATTAATAGTATTATGTATATAGACTGATGATCACATCTCATGGGTCATGGATAAGGAGTTATCAAGTCTTAAACATAGGTATGAATATTAAGGGTAATATTTATACTGGGTTGACCCGCTATGAGATTACTATATAAAATGTTATGCAAAGTGTCATAAGTTATTCTCATGGTGATAGTGGTGTATACCACCCTTCGACATAAAACCACTATGAACCCTAGATGTAGAGTAGAGTGCCTTATTGTTGATCAAACATTGTTAGATAACCATAAAGACAGTTGATGGTTACTCCACGAAGCTGTTGAGGGACATGAGTGACCTAGATGGAATTTGCTCATCCTGTATAACAGGATAAATGTCTAAGGGGCCAATATTGAACTGGACAGGGATGACACGGTTTGTGCCTTGTGTTTAATATAGACATAAGGGCAAAAGGGTAATTATACACATAAGTATTATGACAAAAGGATTTGTCAGATCACATGGCATTTTCGTGTCTTGGGTAGCAGTGATGTGTTGCTAGATACCTCTCACTGTTTATTATGTTAAATATGTAATTTAATATAATTACAAATGTCGCGAGAACCTACAGGGTCACACACAAAATGACGAATTGATGAGAGATAGAGTAAATAAGGAACACAGTAAGGTACGGTGCACTTAAGTGAATTGTAGAACATCATAAGGTACGGTGCATTTAAGTAGAATACAAAATATGGTAAGTGTAATACCTCAAAATTTTCCCCCTTCATTCATGCATTCATTTTTAGGTCATTTAACATTTCATATTGCATTTCATCATGTCAATCGGAATTAGATCCAAGAAGCTTGAATATCATCCAAGACACTTTGTGGGTCCTATCTGGGTGATCAGTCAACACAAGGGAATGGCTTGAGATACTTCCAACATGTTCAAATGGGGTCTATTCATCAGTCAAAACATTAATCTTGAAGGAGCAAAAGTTTGTTCATGAACTGTCATGCTCGCTAGGTGAAGCCCACGCGTTTCGAAGAAAAAAAACGAAAAAACGAAGAAAAAAAAACGAACGAACGAAAAGAAAAAAACGAAAAAAAAATTAAATAAATAAATAAATAAAATATAACAGAAAAATCTTGGACTTGGACCTCTCTCTTTTGAGCCCACAAAGTCACAAAAATCAGGTTATAAATTCTAGACTTCCATCTCCCAAAAAACCCTGGGAAAAAGATAGTGAGAGAAGAGCTAACAGAGTTCAAAGCAGCCTCCAGACACTGAAAGGAACTCATCTGCAAAGAACCTACTCTACCTCATATAAACCCTCAGATTGCTTTGCAAACCCAACCGGGCAATTCAATTTCATTCGATCTCTCCAATCAGGTTTGCCCTATTTCCATTACTCTATGCTTTCAATTTGAATGCTCTGAATGTATGAGGTATTATCGTTAGGTTTTGCATGTGGGCACATGTTTTAGTATGTATGTCATGTCTTGATGTGTTGATCCTTGCCCCTGACTTTGAATTTTGATACCCTTTTGATGCATGTGTTTGACAAGAGGTTTAGGCCTCCTACACTTGGTTGCTTTTTGTGAGCTCTTTTTGTGAATTTTAATGGCATGATTCATGTTGTTACATTTTAATTTGGGGCAACTCTTGATTGCGCCCCATCTTGTCACTCTAACCTGTTTGTTGAGTTTTTTGTGAGGGCTCACATGACTCCTGAAAGGATAGCTTGCTTGGCATTCCACTTTATTTGTGGGACACCATTTGGATATTTATTTTGATTACCTGTATTGACTTGCTTTCTTTGATGGTGCCAGCTCGAGAGATCTCTGGGTTTCTTATTTCTTTAGCTGTTATTACTTCGGATCTTTATCCGTGTGGATAGCTGACTCAGGCATTCACCGATACGGTACCCGCAGAAACCACCAGAGAGCAATGGAAAGCCTACAAGCAGAGTTCGCCGAGATGAAGATCCGCATGAACCAGTTTACGGATGTAGTTCAGGGGGTGGCTCAGGGACAGCAAGAGCTCAGGCAGATGATGTAGAGGAATCCCGCCACTACTCCACCAGAAACGTTGACTGATCCTCCAGCTGGAGAGGTTAACGAACCCAGCGGACCAGGGTCTATCCCGATCCCACATGGCAACCTTGGTCAACAACCCATCCATGATGATCAGGAGGATCAGTTCCCCTTGTTTTAGGAGGACTTTGGTATGGGCCATGGTATGGACCCTATGTTTCGGAGACTGGAAGAGAGGTTGAAGGCAGTGGAAGGACAGAATCCTCTGGGAGTAACCATTGCTGACTTGGGATTGGTCCCAGGCGTGAGGGTGCCACCGAAATTCAAGGTCCCGATATTTGACAAATACAGTGGCAACTCTTGCCCGAAGACCCGTGTGCAAGCCTACTTTCGAAAGATGGTTACATACTCCGACGATGAAAAGTGGCTTATGTACTTTTTCCAGGATAGCCTAGCTGGGGCATCCCTGGAATGGTATATGAGGCTGGACAAAGCCCACATCCGCTGCTGGAGGGATTTGGCTGAGGCTTTCGTGAAGCAGTATCAGTATAATACAGACATGGCTCCGGACAGAACTTAACTTCAGAATCTGTCTCTTAAAAGCAATGAGTGCTTCAGGAATACGCTCAACGCTGGAGGGAGACAGCTTCCCGTGTTCAACCTCCTATGTTGGAGAAGGAAATGGCTAATATGTTCATGAACACTCTACCCGGACCTTACTTGGAGCGCCTGGTGGGTTGCAATGCCTCCAACTTTGCTGATGTAGTCTCTACCGGAGAGAGGGTGGAGAATTACCTAAAGACATACAAGACCCAGAGTGGAGGTGGATCTTCATCAGGGGTGAAGAAGCCATTCATTCAGGGACAGAAGGGGAGAGAAGGGGATGCAAGTGCCATATCTTCTTATCAGAATAGGGGTAACCGGAGGAATGACTTCCAGAGCTATCATCAACAACCGTACGTTGCAGTCGTGACGATTCCAGCTGCAGCACCATTACAACCACAACAACCGGGTAACAGACCCGCTTATCAACAGAGGCCAAGGACGATGGACCGGCGTTTCGACACTCTTCCAATGTCGTACGCTCAGTTGCTTTCTAGTCTTCAACAACTACAACTTGTGCAGTTACGCACTCTGGCTCCTCCTATCGGTAGGCTTCCGGCGGGTTACGACGCCAACGCTACGTGTAGCTTCCACTCTGGGGCACCTGGCCACAATATTGAGAACTGCAAAGCTTTTAAGCACGTAGTTTAGGACCTCATAGATTCAAAGGCTATCGACCTTGCACCGGCTCCTAATATCGTCAACAATCCCATGCCACAACATGGTGGGGCAAATGCTAACATGGTCGAAGGAGAAGTCGAATCAGTCAAAGATGTTAGCCAGGTCTCTGCGGCCAACAATGAAGATGGGGATAGTGATTGCGACATCAATAACTGGGTACGTCCGAGGATCCCGGGTGAAGTCATCGACAATTGGTCTTCTGAAGAGATTGTCCAAGCCACTTTTCTGGAAGAGTAATTTTTCTTGTTTATTCATGCATGTCCAAGTCTTACGTTCCGCCCAGGGCGTAATGACTCATTGTAGGGCTCATCTATGTGGATACCTGCATTTTTTATCATAAATAAAGGACGTCTTTTTGCATTCAAATGTTTTGCTCACTGTCTTTCTATTTTTTATAGTTTTCAAAATCAAAAAATGTATTTGGCAATGTTTTGTCTAGTTTTCATTCCTTGTTCACACTCATAAGTACATACCATCACTCATGCGGATGCACATCACCGGATCCTATCGATAACAGTTCTGCTATGGCTCGCTTCGACTTTGAAAATCCAATCTTTCAAGCTGAAGAAGAGGGTGATGAAGACTGTGAACTCCCTGAAGAACTTACCAGGCTATTAAAACAGGAAGAAAGGGTCATTCAACCGCATCAAGAGTCTGTTGAAGTGATTAATCTCGGCACCGAGGACGCCAAGTAATTATTTAAAAATACTTCTGACTTTTCAAAAATCATGATATTTTTTGTCTGAGGTCCTTTGACCTAGGATAAATCTCTTGGCCGTTTATTTGGTGTTTTGAAGAGATTTTAGGTTGGACCAAACAAAATGTGTTTTAGTTCATTTTTTAAAGTGGTTTTTAATTGATTAAATGTGTAATAATTATGTTGAGCCATTTTTATGGTCTTTTGATGTTTGACTATTTGTCTGGGCCTTGGTCAAGGTTGATTTGACTTTTGTTGGATCAAAACCATTGGATTTAGGGGATTGATGAAATGTACATTTCATCTCCCAAAATGAAAGGATGGTTTTGATTTGATGAAATTCCTCTCATGACCAATTTGTGTTTTTATCTTCCCTTCCCTCTTCATCTCCATCCCTATTCTTTCTCATTCCCTCATTTGACCAATGAAATCTCTAATGTCTTAAGGCTAATTGGTTCATCAATGACCTTGTGTCAGATGAACCAATACAAGTATGACTAAGATAGGTTCATCCCTCTTGATATTTTCTTTTAGTGTGTGGTATGTTTTAAGAGTTTGGTTCTTCATACCAAATCTCTAACATGGATTAACAACTAAATTTTTATTGCCCGGCCTCAAATAGTTTTGACTTCTACATAAGTCCAATTATGATTGTTTAACATAGAGCTAAATTTGACCCTAAAGGCATAGCATTCTAGTAAGTGATATTGTAAGTCTCATATCCTTCATGGTATTCGTGGAAATTTGACCTTTTTTGCCTTTCATGAGAGCTAATGGCATACTTGTTGAATCATCCAAGGTGGAGCCCTTCTCATGGAAGATGTCTTGGTTTAAGGATTCATACTTATGAATGGATGGTTGAGTGTTCTCCAAAGAATGACTTAATCAATTAAAAAACACCACTAACCTTTGACTAACATTTGAATAACTCTTGTTAATATTTCTTTACTTTCAAGTCATTTACTTTAAGCGATTTAAATTTCAGTCATTTATCATTCATTGTCCTTTACATTCCATTTAACTTGTTTATGTTTATGTCATTTTCACTTTGCTTATTTGAGCCATATCTTGTGATTGTATATATTATTTGTGCATTTTGATTTTGTTTATGGTCTTAGGACCTTAAAATGCTTAATAACAACAAAAACCCTAAAAAATATTTGGTGGACTGTTGATCTTGATCTGAACTCTTGGACTTAGGATTAGCCAATATTCCCTGTGCAAAGAGGACTTGGCTAATGCCAACATTTTGAGACCAAGCTATTATGAACTGAGCCTTCATTTGATGCAAGCCTTAGATTTTGTTAGATTCATCTGCTACTATGTCTTGTTGCTAATTGTTATTTTGACCTTGTGTCGGATACTTTACTTTGAGTTGATCAAGGAATATTTCATCTGATACATGAGAAGACAAAGAAGACTGGTAGCAATGGGAATTGCTTGCTTGGATATGGCTATCTTTATTTGATGCCTTGATCTTCATAATATCTGGATATTGCTAATTTCTCCTTGATTATTGCTTGATTCAAAGTCCAAAGGGAAAATAGGTTTCTATATGATATTCTTGTCTGTTGGATTGCATCCCATTGGTCAGATCTTTTTCAACTCTTAGCTTTTAATTTTATGCTTAGGATTAGCCTCTTCATCTTCTCCCACTTCTTAAATTTCAAAATTTCTCCCCCTTTTTTTAAAAAAACTTTCTTTGCTTATGATTTCAAACTTAGACCTTATTTTAAATAGAAACTTTGGTCTTATGCCAATGGATTTCCAAACTCTTTTCTTAAATAAAATTTGTAAATAAATTTAACCATATTAACTTAAATTTCAAAAGACAAAAAGAACTAACAACTTCATTCAAAATTTTAGGTCTTTGTGCCTTTTTCTTATTAAAACTTTTGTTAAAAGAAACTCACCAAATTTGAAATTTTTACCACGAACTACGAGGTTTTGATCCCTCATTTTTATGTTGGTACGTAGGTACAAGTCCGAAGGTCATGTCAAACACAAAAAACATAATGAATGAATTATTTTCTCATCCTCACACTCTATTTTTCTCAAACATCATTTATACCAAAAATACATGCACACATAAAAAAAGGGCTCCCTAGGAGTACCTAGGACACTTTGGGTGCTAACACCTTTCCTCTGTGTAACCAACCCCTTACATGTAATCTCTGGCATTTTATTAGTTTTGATTTGAAAACTTGTTATATTTGGATTTTGTTTGTACTTTCCCTTTTCCTTTGGAAACAATAAAAGCACGGTGGTGACTTTGGTTTTATTGATGTTAAGTTTATCCATAGCTTGATGGTCATGAATTTACCGCTATAGTGATCCTCTCAGAAAATAAGGTAGGATGTGACTATATGGCATCGGAACCGGATTGAACCTTCTTTCGAGTCATCTTTGTCTTTGTTGTTGTTGCTGTTGATATTATGCTCATTGTTGTTGTGGTGATGGATATCGTGTTGTGGTGGTTGAGGTTGTTGTTGGTAACATTGTTGTGGTCGTTGTTGTTGTTGAATCAAAATTATGAAAGGTTGTTGTTGTTGTTGTTATTGTTGGACTGGCGCCACGGCGGCCACTTGCATTTACGGGACACGGTATGTAGGGGATCTTTCTCTAATTACTGCGGTAGCATTCGTTTCCCCTTCCCTCTTCTTACCATACACGAAAAAGGGTTTCTTTACCACACTAGAGGTGCTTGCATAATTCTGGATTTTTACTATCTTTATCATGTTTTCAATTCTCTCGCCAGCCAAAACCAAGTCGGAAAAGCCTGAGAATGTACTCCCTATCATCCTATCTAGATATGGGCCTTGCAAGTTGCCCATGAACATATCCGTCAACTCGCATTCAAGCAACAGAGGTTGTACTCTAGCTGCGAGCTCTCTCCACCTCTGAGCATATTCCTTGAAGGTTTCCTTAGACTTTTGCAGCATATTTTGCAATTGTGTGTTATACGGTTCCATATTAGTATTATACTGATAATATTTAAGGAATGCTTCAGCCATTTATCTCAGTGTGTGGATATGGGTACCCTCTAGCTGTATGTACCAATCCAATGATGCTCCACTTAACGAATCCTTATAAAAAGTGCATAAGTAGTCGATAATCGTTAGAGTAGGCGGCCATCTTAAGACAATATGACCAAATGTGAGTTCTCAAATCGCTAGCTCCTTTATATTTTTCAAATTCGGGGACCTTGAATTTAGAGGGAATGACTAGGCCATGAACTAAACACATTTTGGGAGCATATAGACCTAAAGTGATGGTACTTTCCATTGCTCTCAGCTTCTCTTCGATGGCTTTAACTTTCTTCTCCACCTCGTTGGCAGAAGGGCCAAAAGCTTCATACATTGAGGCAGCCCTAGGGCTGAAGAAAACATCTTGGTGGTCATATATTTCAATAACAAGAGGATTGAGAGTAGCCTGGGGGACACTGTCGGGTGCACATATATGAATGGGAGTGTTGCCTTAAGGAGGAAGCATTGTATTCTCTACGACAGGAGGTTAGGAGGAGGATTGGCAGCGAGAGCATGCTGATTCATCTCCTCTTGCATTTGGCCATGATTTTCTGACCTCTAGCGACTGTTTGTATTGTTTCCATCAACTTCCTCATTTGGGACCTCACTTGAGACACCTCTTCACGAAAGGTGGATCGATTTTGTTCTAGTTGGTCCATGGCTGCTTGTTGATGCTAGCGCATGTTGTATCTGGAAGTTAGTTTGGAGGCATCTTTTTTGATCAAGGAAAAGGGTGGAGGATGAGTTTTTAGCTTTATGTTTTTTTTAAATGCACATGATGTATGAATGTTGTATATTTTTGTTTATGCAAATATCTTTAGTTATTCATGTGTGTTTTGTTGCAAGAAATACTTAACAATTCACATTTGCAATCAAGAATAATGGAAAGCACACAGAGCAAATCACAAAAGCTTCATTATTCCTTTGAAGGGAATCATTAAATATTATAAATACATTGGGATTGCAAAATACAAGTAGTTGAGACAAATAAGCAAATTAAATATCGACCCTGAAAGTGACGCCTTGGTACTTGCGGAGAGCCTCATTGTCGGTGATGAGCTCGGCCATTATTTTCTTGCAGAACTTGACGAAATGGTAGACCTCTTCAGGGGTGTTTTCAGGGTACATAATTAAATTGCCCTTCTTCAACTTATTGGGAAAGTCTTGGAGAGCATAATTAGTCAGTACTTCCATGTTGGCATATTTGTCCCTCCATTCGTTATAGAGGGTTTGGAGGTTATGGATGATTTCATCCCTTTGAGCAATTTAAACTTCGGCTCCATGGCATATCTACTCCTAATATCTTCATTCGTTTTGCAGCTCCATGTATGATTGATCATAGACTCCCATCTTCAGATTCTTGATTTGCTCGCAAGTTCATCCCAAGTTGAACTGCTCGCACAAGAGGCTTCAGTGAACCTTTTCCCTCTCTAGTTGTTCCTTAGCCAGGACATTCTTACATTCGTTTAGAGTGGTCCTAAGCTCGAGGATTTGGGATTCGTAATCCTCCCTAGCCTCTTTCTTCATAGCATTATACCTCTCAACGGTCTTCTCAAGGTCCCTAATGGTTCGTTATGCTTGATCCAACTTATCATTGCGAGAGTCTAGCTCAGAATTGGCTCCTACTAGATCACCACCAACCCAAACTCTTTGGCCTTCAACTTCCCCGAGTCTCTTTTTGTTGACTGCGAACTTCTCACAGACTTGCTTACCCTTGTCTTCCAAGGTGTAGTTACATTCCTTGGCACGGTTGAGTTGAACTCGTAATTGAGTGTTTTCCCACTCAAGCTCTTATATTTTGTCGATAAGCTTGTCCATGTCTTCTTGTAGTATGGGCTCAGGCTCATGCACCAACGGAAATGAAGAAGGGTCAAAAAGGAAAGGCATCTTGACAACCCTAGCCTTCTCTTTTACCCACACAACGTAGGTTTCCTTAGCTAGGATATTCTTCTTGGCCCATTCTTGGTCAATCCGAATTATGCTTGTCTAATCTCTTCGCACTCTCTTCACGCTTGAATCGAGTGGATCCATGGTATAGACGATGAAAAGTATGAGGTCTCGACCCTCGGGAGAACTCAACATGGTGTATCCCAACTATCTTTAGAGTAAAGTGAGGTTATAGTTGATACATTCATGTGTTCCTATTAAAGGGATGTTCGGGAACCCCCAGATCTTGCAATGACATCCTTTGTTTCCCATTCTCTCTTGTACCAAAGGATTGAACTTGCGTAGAGAGATGCGAACTTTTGGGGCCATGACAAGTTGCTTTGAGCAAAGGGTCTACGTTGAGGCGTGTGAGCCCTCATCCATAGGTGTAACAGGGGAGAACAACAGAGAAAGATCCATCCCTTCTTCTCATGCCTCGTATGAAAGGTATTGTAGAAGTCAGCAAGCATAAATGGCATCGGGTTCTTGGTTAGGAAGACTCCCACTGCCGCATGATCCACAAATTTGTCTATGTTTGGGAATAGAATAATTCCATGAATCAAAAGTGATAATGTTACACTATAGAAGTCTGGATTTTCTTCCTTAATTATCTCCTAAGCATGGGCTTCGAGGAATCTCTGAGTTATACCTTTGACGGTACCTTTAGATCCCCAATTAGCCACAAGTTTGTTGCCTTTGATACCCAAGACAATAGAGAATTCGGTCAAGCAAAATCCTTCTTCTAACTTGGGGAAGGGATTATATTCCTTTATCGTTCGGTTGAGAAGTCTCTCAAGGTCCTTAAGAGTTGGAGAAATTTGAAAATCTGGAAGGTGAAGCATCTCAGAGGGACGTTGTAATATTGAGCTAGGGTAGTGATTGCACCATAGTCAACTTTTTCGGTTAAGAGATCTACGATGATTCCAAAGTTGGCTCTGAATTTGTTGTCCTTAAAGGATAGTACTCTTGAGAAAAGGACCTTCAAAGTGTTGATGTCTAGAC
This sequence comes from Lathyrus oleraceus, assembly GCF_024323335.1. Classification (NCBI taxonomy): domain Eukaryota; kingdom Viridiplantae; phylum Streptophyta; class Magnoliopsida; order Fabales; family Fabaceae; genus Lathyrus; species Lathyrus oleraceus. The sequence continues at coordinate 385,963,507 of NC_066583.1, forward strand.
TCTTGAATCTAAAAGTGGAAGTGTTTTTCCTTGATGAGGGATCCATGATTGTGTTGGTGAAAATTCTTGTAATTTTGTGTTTGAACAAACGAAATGCTTAAGAGCTTTGCTTATTAACTTATGATGTATGAATGGATGGATGAATGGATGAACGATTTTTATTTGTTTCCACGGGACTTTAGGCACTAGTGTAGCACCTCAAATTTGCACCCATCATTGTACATACATTTTCATATTAGGTCATAGCGTATCATGGTCCACTGCATAGCATTGCATTGCCTCTTTTGCCTCAAGTGCAAGCCAATCAAGAAATTAGGTCAAACTGGTCAGGAAATCAGTCAGTCAAGCAAGCAAGCACAATTCTCAAGGAGCCAAGGCCCTAGGGTTTGTCCAACAAGTTCACATGACTTGGGGATCCATTTGAAGTGTTTTGGTCAAGGGTTGAAGGCTCAGAGGTCATCAGTTCATACACAGACAGTCAAAAACCCTAGAAAGTCAAAGACGGTCAACAGTCAGTCAAAGCAGTGGATGGTGGCCATTCTTGTGGAATTTGGGCACCATGATCAACAATCAAGAGTCCATACAACTTGGGACATCATTTGAAGTCAAGGTCTCAAGGAATTGGGGTTTGGAATTCATCAGAAGAGGTTCAGTCATCCAAAACCCTAGAAAAGTCAACTGTTGGTCAAACTGTTCATTTAATCAGTGATTTGATAATGGGAAATGGTTTGGGAGATCTTATTCATGTCCAAATAGTCTTCATATATCATGTCAAACACCATCATGGAAGAATTTGAAGCCAGATCAGAAATTTCCAAAAATGGAAACTGGACCTGTAACTAAAACTTACTAAAAATGGAAAGTCTTGATCCTCAAAATTACATCATGATACAAGCTCCAAATGAATTTTTGCCCAACATGAAAGTTGAAGATCTTGTTCTCCCATTTCCAAAAAGTCCAAGAACTCTTAATTCCCATGTGTGGTTGGAAAGTTATGATCGAATCGATTTCAGAAATTCTTGAACTTCAAAAGGCCATATCTCCCAAACCATTTGGCCAATTTGGGTGGGGTTTTTTCCTACAAGTCACATTCGATCCCCTCTTTCCAAAAATATAAATTTCATGAGCCAAAACATTGCCAATCAAAATGGCATTTTTGAACCTAGCATATGTGAAATTCAAGTTTGACCAAGAGTTGACTTTTTGATTTAATCATCTTTAAACCATTTGGCCAATTAAAATAGTTCAGAAATATGGTTTTAAATATGTTTGCCAAGTCAAATTATGCAGTACACATGGCCATGCTTAACTTGCTTGAAAATTGGCCACAAGTACACTTTTTTTCACCAAATCTATTCCATGGGCCATGCTTGGTACCTCTCATAGCAGAATTTTAACATCATTTTCTGTCATGGTGAACACAAGTTGCAGCCTAAAACCAACAGCAAAAGAAAAGCCATTCCTTGCTTGCTTGAAATTGGGAAGAAAGTACAAATGCAACCACCACATCTCACATATCCATGGGCCATGCCTAGTACCACAAAACAGTGATTGTGAACCTCATTTTCTGTCATGAGAAACCAATAGCAGCCACAAGCCATGAGACGGCACACAGAACTCACTCATGCTAAAATCCTCACTCTCTCTCATTTTGGCTCCATTTTGAATATTTGCTAAGAATCCTCATAGAACTTGCCTTGTTTTTCTTTTGTTCCAATACACATAAGCCTGCTGAAGCACTGTCAAAAACCAGCAAAAGAGCCTTTAATCTCGTTTTCACATTTCATTCAAAAAAGCCACAAAATAGCCAAAACATGACAGCTCTTGTTCTAAGCATTTGTTGATCAAAAGAGCATTGCAAACACATCTCAAATATCACATAGCAAATGTCCAAAGCCTCAAAACCTGCAGAAAACATCAAGAACTCAAAATCACTTTTCAACTTGTCACATTGTGTCAAATTTGCATTTTCAAAGCTACTTTCATTCTCAGGTCATTCCAAGCTTAGCAAATTAGTTTGTCATGGTCCATAGGGTATATTGAAGCTGTCTCAAACCTCCATTGCTCACTGTTTGAAAATCAAAAACATCACCATTCTCAAAAATCAAGCAAAACCAGTTCAGTGGCCATCTTCATTACCAGCTTGATTCAAGTTCAAGTAAGGTGTCAAACAGCTTGCCTTGGACCCTTTGAAGCTATTTGGATACCTGTCAAGCATTGAAAGCATCTCCAGCATCACATTCAACATTGCCCTGTTCAGTTGGGATTTTGAGAAAAAACCAAGCATCCACAAGCCAAAGGACCTTCATCATTCATCATTTGGGACCTTAAGGGACATCTGTTTCAGGCCAAAAGCATCAAACAGCCATTGCATCTCATCTGCCTTTCCACTTTGGTAAAAATTCGACTTCCTTGTTTATTAAAATTGATACATGCTTTGGAAAGGTCCTTTTATGCTGAGCTCAACAGTGGTTTTAGTTTTAAGAATGGTTTAGTGTGTAGCAAGTTATGTTGAATTGAATGTTGGTGATCCAAACTTGTTTTGCATGTTTCTTTTTGCCCAGCTCGATTTAATGAAAACCAATGATAGATTTAGGTTGTATGTTGTTTGATGATCACAATGGTATAATCAATTGTTGTTTTTGAGCCAATCCATTTTCCACGATTTTTGGAAGAGATGAACAAGCTTACTGTACACGAAACCCTAGCTTCAAAATGCATTTTCCAGATTTTTCTCATGTTTCACGTATGCATGGCGTTTTGTTCACTGTTGCGTGGCCAACAGCCAATCAGATTATTTCTTTTCAGCCCCCTAAACGCAGCGTTTCACTTACTTTTCCAGGGAATTACAAAAATGCCACTCAGCGTGGCATGTGACACATTGAACCATGTTATTTTTTCATTATTATTTCACTTAATCACTCAAACTTCCAAAAATCATAACTTGTCCAATTTTAACCCAAAAATCATGGGGCTTTTTGCATTGTCTTCCTTATGACCTCTACTTTTTTATCATATTTTTTCCAGAATTTTGTGATCATTGGTTTTTGTTTGGCATATTGGTTTGTGACATGTATGCATATTTTGTACCTTTTGCCAAAACAATTGTGAAATGATGAGAATGTATCCAATGGCTCCCAAATTTTTTGTGCTTAAACTAGACACACTCATGGTGATTTTGGTATAGAGTTTGTGAATTTATCATTTGTGGTTTGTGAGTTATGATTTTTTGAATTAGGGTGTGACAATTTGTGTCACACCATTGATGTCCAACTTCATGATTTTCATTACCATGCTTCTTGACCTCCAATTGATCTGATTTTTTGCATGAACCTACTCTTGTATGTCTAGTTTACATGGGAATTTTCTTGGAATTATTTGTGGCATTTACTAATTGTTTGAGATTTTCTCCCCTGCTTGGTCATATGTTGACTTTTTGTGACACTTGTTCCCATTTCATTTGTGAAATTCTCATACTTTATTAGATGGACATGAAATTTTACATGAGATAACTAGACATCCTCATCTTTGCCATGGTTTTGACCCCATTCATTTATCATACACCATCTCTGACTTATGATTTTTCTAAGTTGATGCATGTTTGGTTGACTTCTTTGAGCATGTTCAAAATTGCTTTGACTTTCTGATTTTCATTGACTGCCTTCCACTTGTCCAAATGAGATGAAATTTGACATGATTACCATGCTGTGGGTTGTGATTGGTCATAATTTATTTGGTGATTTTTAGAAATGTTTGAGATTGCTTTTGAGTTAAGTCTTTCTGTTGACTTCTATGAGCTTCTGTTTGCCATGCTTTGACCTAAATAGTTCATGAAATGATGATAGTGATTGATATGGATGTGAACCCAATTGGTTGTGTTTCTTAATGGTTTGAACATGATTGTGGATACTTGCCCTTTGCTGTTTTGACTTTTTCATTCTCTTTTGACCCTAGGCTTGCCCTAGTGGTCCTGTTACTCACCTTTGAGCTCATGTTTTCAGGTTGACCAACAAATGACCTCTGAGACCAATTCTTTTTGATTGAGCTTGCTTGATTATCATTGACTAACTTGTGTGTTTTGTAGGTGGCTTGGCTCACATGCCTGAAGCCTTGTGCCTTGCACATCCATTTGCTCCTGATTAACTGTTGATGTCTGTTTCTTTTGCTTTGTTTTGAAGTTGCATACTAACATCTGCTTGACTGTTTCAGGTGCTTTTAGTTGCTCAGTTCCTTGTGAACTTTTGCTTTGCTTTGCTTGTATAAGCAATTTGCATTGAGGTATGCTTCTAATCTTCATGTAGTCTGGAAGACCTGGCCTGTTACTTGGCCAGGCAACTGTCTGAAGTCCTCTTTAAGAGGCAATGCTTGTGGATGTTTAATTTTGTCCTTGCATAGAGTCAAAGTCCTCCTAAGTGAAGAGGCAATTGGCAGAACCCAAGGGATAAGCAATCTATCCCCTGCTATTCAGTGTGTCTTCTGTTTTGCTCACACCACTGTGTTGATGCACTGCAGATACAAACCCAAGATCTTGTACAATTGTACAGTTGAGTCAGTTTTAAGTGTGTAGAAGGGTTCCCACTTTCTGAACCCACACATTCTTGTCTTAAGCTCTCTCAGGCCAGGGATAAGAGCTGTGAAGTCTTATCTTCACTCACCTTTCATCTGCTTCACCTTAGTCTCTCAATGGCAAGGTTAAGAGCAACACTCACCCAGTTCCAGAGGTTTGTTTGTTGAGGTTGATATGACCCCTCGACTAAAACCTAACCCTTGTTTGAGCCACTTGCTTGTGTATAGTGTGTGCTATCTGTGCTTGTATGTTTGTTTGACTTGCTTCCTGTGCAAGTTAGGGTTAGTTTAGACTTGCTTCCTGTGCAAGTTAGGTGTGTGTGTGGCTTGCTTCCTGTGCAAGTCATGTTTAGGATAGGCTGGCTCCCTGTGCCAGTTAGCTAGAAACCTTAACTTAGGGATGAATTTGCATGATAAAATCTAGGCTCGAGTCGTAGTCTCCCTAGTTGTGTCTCCCTCTGTTATCTGGTTAGGCTAGTCCTTTGTCCCTCTGTAGGGGAACTACATCGCCCTGATCTTCATACCAGATGAAGTATGTAGGCAGGAGATTGAGCTGATCTCTCCGGGCGCCCCTTTTTTCTTTTGTGTGTGTGCTTGACAGTTATAGGCTCGAGTCCCCGACTCCCTATTAACTTGTTGTGTTGTTGTGTGCTTGGAAGCTGATGTAAGTCCATCGAGTGGCAGTTAGGTTCCAGTGTGCGTGCGTTTTGGTTCGGATGCTGATGTAAGTCCAGTAATTGGCATTCAGGCTCCACGTTTGCCCCTTGGTGTGTGTTTTGGTTCGGATGCTGATGTAAGTCCAGTGATTGGCATTCAGGCTCCACGTTTGCCTTTGCCTGTGTTTGTTTGTGTTCGTGTCAGCCGAGCTACGAATGCTCTGATTCTTCTCTCGTCCGAGAAGATACGTATGCATAGGATGCGATATCCTAGCTAGCATGTGTCGTTTCCCCAGTCCGAACTACTTCGACTCTGATGTCTATGCCCGATAGACTAAGTAGGCCCAGGATGCGATATCCTACCGAGTCAGTTTCAGTCAATTTCTTGTGTCTCTTTCAGCCAGTGTGTGTGTGAGTGTGAGCAGTGTTTAGCAACCATTTTCCTTCCTATTGTGCGTGGATCCCGTAGAGTACTACGGATGCGTAGGGGTGCTAATACCTTCCCTTCGCATAACCGACTCCCGAACCCATCCTCTTTGGTCGCGAGACCATGTTCTTTTCCTAGGTTTACTCTGAGCGTTTCCTTTCCCTCTTTTGGGATAAATAACGCACGGTGGCGGCTCTGTTGTTCTTCTTTTCCCGCCGGTTTTTCGCGTGATGCGACAACTAGGTTCAGAGTCTGGGACCATCATAACAAAGTGTGAGGTTTAATAATGACTGTTTTTTAAACTAGGGTTCTCACTTTGCATGATCTAGGACTTTTGAGAAATTGGGTGTAAGACACTTCCCTTAGAGTCATGGACTCCCTTGGTTGTCTTCCGCTTATGTCAATTTACTTGTTAGGCGACACCTCCATCAAGGAAATCTACTCTAAGTGGGATCTTTGTATCGACCCTCGTGAGGAAAGCTCCTCGGGGACCTATACTACACGACCATCTGTCTAGGTTGGCCATGGTTAAATGTTCTAAAGTGGGGTCTTAGGGTCACGGACTCTCATAACGGTAAGGATGCTTACGCCAAAATCACGACGGTCACCAATCCCTTTAAGAGAGTCTATCACTAAGTGAGGTTCTCGTACAGCCCTACACGGGGAAAGCTCCATGGGGATCCATACTACTCAACCTATCATATCTCAAGCAAGCTCTCAGACTCGGGTGGAGAGTCTTCCACACATGGTTTTCATTGCAATCATTATGGTAACCTCTCTTTTTTCTTCGTCCTAGAGCCAAGGGTTCGGACCAACAGAAAAAATATATACAGGTTAGTAACAAAAGCAATATATACACAGAAAAAATATATAAATGGATAAATCCCCACATACGTATAAAAGAAAAACAACACAAACTAGGCTAGACTTGCTTAAAAAAGAGCAATATTTTTTCTGAGAGATAGACAATGGACTACGATATCACTATCGAGGCCTGGCATATCTTAGTAAGACCATACGAACACATCCATGTATTCTTGTAAGAGCTTGACCAACTTTTCCTTTACTTTTTCTTGTAAAGTCGAGCCTGCTCTGACCTCTTTAGCTTCCTCGTTCGTTCCAAGGTTAACCACTTCCACTGATTCCTTGTGCAGTTGTATGAACTTTGCTTGAGTATTTGTGTTAACTCTTCGGGGAGCTCGCAATCTTCATTGCAGTCCTTGTTGGCGTGATTAATCGGGTTGTCAAAGTCATACGGGATCATAGCAGAGTCGTGATTGGTGATAACCGAGGGTAATCTACACGATTTAGGGTTCATGCCTTTATTTGTATAAAAGGAAGAAAATTTATTTGAAAAACTTAAACAAAAAGAAAAGTATTTCCATTTTTTTATTAAGTGAAAAGATAAAATGAAAGACAATGATCACAAAATTGATTGTGAAACATGGTGATTTTCATTAATTGATAAAAAGGAAATTTAATGGTGGCCCTACAAATGATTCCCTCATGCCTTGGGCACGACATGGGTTCTTTTATTTTTTTAGGGAAAACAAAAACAGGGAAATTACTTCTCCAACATGGTTACTTCGGGTAACTCTAATATGGTCCAGTTATTTGCACCTCTTCCTTCGGTCTTCTTAAAGATCATTCCTTTGTATTCAACTTCATCATCCTCTTCTAGGGCACAGATATGGCCATCTACAATGTGTTCAGAGCTTGAGAAGAAATCAAATAGGGGGAGAACTTGTCCCTCTATAGCCGTAAGTGTTGGCTTCTTCAAGTCTTGGGAACGGTATCCCAATCCAGAGTGATCCTTGTTATTCGACAGTTCTAGCATCCTTCCCCGTCCTTCAGGGTGTCCATTTTTTATGATGGTCTGAGCATCTCTTGAGGCTATTGGAAATTCAGCAGTTTTTACTTCCCCTACAGGGCCAACCATTTCAACATTGACAATCTCAAAAGATTGAAATGGGATTTCCTTCACTTCTCCCCCTCCTTCCACATATCAGAATGATGTTAAGTGACTCACCGTGATGTCTTTTTCGCCCTCCACAACTACCAATTTATTACCAACCAAAAATTTTAGCCTTTGTTGGAGCATTGAAGTAACGGCTCCGGCCGAATGTATCCATGGTCGCCCAAGTAAACAATTGTATGCTAGGTATATGTCCATCACGAAAAAGGTAAGAAAGAAAGTAAGGGGGCCGACTGTGATGGGAATATCTACTTCACCAATTACTGTTTGCCTTGACCCATTGAACGCCCTTACCACTAGCTCACTCGGCTTCATCAAAAGTCCCTCAATAGTCAATTTTGAAAGAGAACTTTTGGGCAGTACGTTAAAAGGTGAACTAGTATCCACCAAAACTCTTGATAACATGGTGTCTACACACTCAATAGAGATGTGCAAGGCTTTGTTATGGTTCTTTCCCTCAGCGGGGAGCTCTTCATCACTGAATCCCAGGCTCAAGCTAGTAGTTATGTTATTTACCATTCCCTCAAATTGGCACACGGAGATTTCTTGCGGCACATAGGCAACCTTCAGAAATTTGACCAAGGCATCGCAATATGCTTCAGAGCACATAAGCAAAGACAACATAGAGATATTTGATGGAGTTTGGTTTAGTTGATAAACCACTCAATAGTCACTTCTTCTTATGATGCGCAAGAATTCGTCTACCTCATTCGCTGGTAGAGAATCCTTCATCTGCTTGGTGTTATCGATCTATTTGCCTTTGTCTTTGGGTTAAGGGCCGCTATTGTTAACTAGGAAGATATAGGAGTAAAGATTATGACGCTTCAAGTAACCCCATCGGTACTAGCTATACTCACTATTGGTTCTTCGAACGTCAGAGGCTTCTCTTTCATTTTTTGACCATGGATATAGACTGCAGAGTCGTACACCCACAAAATTGCCTTTGTGTCGTTATAGGGAAACGACGTTAGGACTGTTATCACCATAGGAGTAATGGGAGTTATGGAGAGGGTCATCTGTAAAGGTAGAACTCCATCATACGGTATCTCAAGAGTGGATACTTCTTCAATTGTGAAATAACGGCCTATCAACAAAATCCCTTGGTTTATTAGGTTTTGTATGGTGGTCTTTAAAATTCCGCATTGTTGCGGGTCAATCAAACATTGTTCACAAGTTGTACTACAAATAGGAAATGCACTACTTTTCATCAATATGTTCTTTATCTCTATGAGTGGAGTCTTCAGCTCATCTACACTGGTCAATAGTTTACTCTAATTGTCCATCTCTACCATGTTCATGTTCATATTATTGTGAGGAGGCATTTGATTATTATTTACATTAGGGCCATTAGGCGAAAATGTAATTGCCTTTGAGTCGATTAAATCTTGGACCTTGTACTACATAGCTTTACAGTTTTCTATGGAATGGCCAAAAGCGCCAGAGTGGAACTCACAATGGGAATTAGCATCGTAGCCGAGAGGAAGAATCATTTGGGTGGCCCTAACTCCCTTAATTGTACTAGTGATCCTCTCAACAAATTAGGTAGGATGTGATTATATGGCACCAGAACCGGATCGAACCTTCTTTCGGGTAGTCTTTGTCTTTGTTGTTGTTGTTGCTGATATTGTGGTTGATATCGTTATTGTTATGGTTGAGGTTGTTGAATCAGAATTGTGAAAGAATGTTGTTGGTAACATTGTTGTGGTTGTTGTTGTTGTTGAATCAGAATTGTGAAAGGTTGTTGTTGTTGTTGGACTGGCACCATGACGACCACTTACTAATACGGGATACGGTATGTCGGAGCTCTTGCTCTGATTACTATGGTAGCATTAGTTTCCCCTTCCCTCTTCTTACCATACGCGACAAAGGGTTTGTTTACCACACCAGAGGTGCTTGCGTAATTCATGATTTTTCCCATCTTTATCATGTTTCCAATTCTCTCGCCAGCCAAAACCAAGTCAGAAAAGCTTGAGGATGTATTCCCTACCATCCTATCTAGATATGGGCCTTGCAGGTTTCCCGTGAACATAACCACCAACTCTCGTTCAAGCAACGGAGGTTGTACTCTAGCTGCGAGCTCTCTCCACCTCTGAGCATATTCCTTGAAGGTTTCCTCAGACTTTTCCATCAAATTTTGCAACTGTGTGTGATTCGGTGCCATATCAGTATTATAATGATAATGTTTAATGAATGCTTCATCCATTTCTCTCCATGTGTGGATGTGGGTACCATTTAGCTGCATGTACCAATCCAACAATGCTCCACTTAACGAATGTTGAAAAATATGCACAAGGAGTCGGTCGTCGTCAGAGTAGGCAACCATCTTATGACCATATGCCCAAATGTGAGTTCTCGGATCGCTAGCTCCTTTATATTTTTCAAAGTCGGGGACCTTGAATTTAGTGGGAATGACTATTCTAGGAACTAAACACATTTCGGCAGCATCGAGGCCTAAAATGTCGATACTTTCCATTGCTCTCAGCTTCTCTTTGATGGATTTAACTTTCTTCTCTGCCTCGTTGGTAGGAGGGCCAAAATATTCATATAGGGAGGCAGTCCTAGGGTTGAAGAAAGCATCTTGGTGGTCGTCTATTTCAATAATATGAGGATTGAGAGTAGCCGGGGGGACACCTTCGGGAGAACCTATATGAATGGGAGGGTTGCCTTGAGAAGGAAGTAATAAATTCTCTATGAAAGGAGGATTAGGAGAGGATTGGTAGCGTGAGCATGCTGATTCATCTCCTCTTGCATTTTGGCCATGATTTCCTGACCTCTAGCGACTGCTTGTATTGTTTCCATCAACTGCACCATTTAGGACCTCACTTGAGACACCTTTTTACAAATGGCGACTTGATTTTGTTCTAGTTGATCCATGACTGCTTGTTGATGTTGGCGTGTGTTGTATCGGGAAGTCAGTTTGGAGGCGTCGTTTCTGATCAAGGAATAGGGTAGAGGATGAGTTTTTTTTAATGCACGTGGTGCATGAATGTTGTTTATGCAAAGCTCTTTAGTTATTCATGTTTGTCTTGTTGCAAGAAATACTCAACAGTTTACGTTTGCAATCAAGAATAAAGGAAAACACACGGAGTGAATCACAAAAGTTTCATTCATCCTTTGAAGGGAATCATATGATATTACAAATACATGGGAATTGAAATATAGAAGTGGTTGATACAAATAAACAAACTAAATATCGACCCTAAAAGTGACCCCTTGAGACTTGCAGAGAGCCTCCATGTCGGCAATGAGCTCGGCCATCGTTTTCTTGTAGAACTTGACAAAATGGTAGACCTCTTTGGGGGTGTTTTCAAGGCACATGATTAAATCGGCCTCCTTCAACTTATCAGGAAAGTCTTAGAGAGCGCAATTAGTCAGTACTGCCATGTTGGCATATTTTTCCCTCCATTTGTTGTAGAGTGTTTGGAAGTTATGGATGATTTCATCCCTTTGAGAAATTGAATCTTCGACTCCATGGCATCTCTACTCCCATTATTTTCACTCATTTGCAGCTCCATGTATGCTTGATCATAGATACTCATCTTCAGATTCTTGATTTGTTCGCAAGCTCGTTCCAAGTTGAACTGCTCGCGCAAGAGGCTTCAGTGAACCTTCTCCCTCTCTAGTTGTTACTTAGCCAAGAGAACCTTACACTCCTTTAGAGTGGTCCTAAACTCGAGGATTTGGGCTTCGTAATCCTCACTAGCCTCTTTCTTCATAGTATTAGACCTCTCAACGGTCTTCTCAAGGTCCCTAATGGTTCGGTACGCTTGATCCAACTTATCATTACGAGCGTCTAGCTCAGAATTGGATCCTAGTAAAGCACCACCAACCCAAACTCTTTGGCCTTTGACTTCCCTGAGTCTCTTCTTACTGACTGCGAACTTATCACAGACTTGCTTACCCTTGTCTTCCAAGGTGTAGTTACGTTCCTTGGCACAGTTGAGTTGGACTCGTAATTGAGTGTTTTCCAACTCAAGCTCTTGTATTTTAGCGGTAAGCTTGTCCATGTATTCTTGCAGTATGGGCTCGGGTTCGGGCACCAACGGAAATGAAGAAGGGTCAAAAAGGAAAGGCATCTTGATAACCCTAGCTCTCTCTTTAACCCACATAAAGTAGGGTTCCATGGCTAGGATATTCTTCTTGTCGCATTCTTGGTCAATCCGGATTATGATTGCCCAAGCTCTTTGCACTCTCTTCACATTTGAATCGTGTGGATCCATGGTATTGACGATGAAAGGTGTGAGGTCTCGACACTCGGGAGGACTCGACATGGCGTATCCCAACTGTCTTTTGAGTAAAGTTGGGTTGTAGTTGATACATCCATGTGTTCCTATTAAAGATATGTTTGGGAACCCCCCACATCTTGCTATGACATACTTTGTTTCCCATTCTCTCTTGTACCAATGGATTGAATTGGCAGAGAGAGATGCGAACTTTTGGGGCCATGACAGGTTGCTTTGAGCAAAGGGTCCACGTTTAGGCATGAGAGCCCTCATCCATAGGTGTAATAGGGGAGTACAACATAGAAAGGTCCATCCCTTCTTCTCATGCCTTTTACATAAGGTATGATAGAAGTCGGCGAGCAGAAATGGCATCGGGTTCTTGGTTAGGAAGACTTCCACTACCACATGATCCACGAATTTGTCTATGTTTGGGAATAGAACAATTCCATAAATCAAAAGTGCTAATGTTGTGCTACAGAAGTCTGGATTTGCTTCCTTAATCATATCCCAAGCATGGGCTTTTAGGAATCTCTGATTTAAACCCTTGACGGTGCCTTTAGATCCCCAATTAGCCACTAGTTTGTTGGTGTTGATACCCAAGACAGTAGAGAGTTTGGTCAAGAAAAATCCTTCTTCTAACTTGGGGAAGGGATTATATTCCTTTGTCGATCGGTTGAGAAGTCTCTCAAGGTCCTCCAGAGTTGGGGAAATATGAAAATCTAGGAAGGGGAAGCATCTCAGAGGGACGTCGTAATATTGAGCCAAGGTAGTGATTGCACCGTAGTCAACTTTTTCGGTTAAGAGATCTACGATGATTCCAAAGTTTGCTCTGAATTTTTTATCCTTAAGGTATAGTACTCTTGAGAAAAGGACCTTCAAAGTGATGATGTTTGGACTCTTGAATCTGAAAGTGGAAGTGTTTTTCCTTGCTGAGGGATCCATAATTGTGTTGGTAAAAAGTCTTGTAATTCTGCGTTTCAACAAACGAAATGCTTAAGATCTTTTCTTATTAGTTTATGATGTATGAATGAATGTATGAATAGATGAACGATTTTTATTTATTTCCACGAAACTTTAGGCACTGGGTTCAGAGTCTGGGACCATCGTGAGGAATTTTGAGGTTTAATAATGATTGCTTTTTAAACTAGGGTTCTTACTTTGCATGATCTAGGAATTTTGAGAAATTGGGTGTAAGACACTGCCCTTAGAGTCATGGACTCCATTGACTGTTTGTCGCTTATGTCAATTTACTTGTCAGGTGACAGTTATATCAAGGAAATCTACTCTAAATGAGATCTTTGTATCGACCCTCGCGAGGACAACCCCTCTGGGACCTATACTACGTGACCATCAGTCTAGGACGGCTAGGGTTAAATGTTCTAAAAGGGGATCTTAGGGTCATGGACTCTAATAACAGTAAGGATGCTTATGCCGAAAGCAAGACGGTCATCAATCCCTATAAGAGAGTCTACCAGTAAGTGAGGTTCTCGTACAACCCTACTCGAGGAGAGCTCCCTGGGGATCCATACTACTCAACCTCTTATATCTCAAGCAATATCTCAGACTCGGGTGGAGAGTCTTTCATATAAGTTTTTCATTGCTATCATTATGGTAACCTCTTTTTTTTCTTCGTCATAGAGCCAAGGGTTTGGACCAACAAATAAAATATATACAGGTTAGTAACAAAAGCAATATATTTATAGAAAAAATAAATAAACGTGTAAATTTCCGCATACTTATAAAAGAAAAACAACCCAAACTATGTTAGACTTGCTTAGGGAAACCAGATCCCCAGCAGATTCGCCAGTTGTCACTATCGGGGTAATTAAACTGGACTGACTGTTGAAAGAAACAGAAGACTCGATACCAAAATTTATTTAGTTTACCTCTATCGGAGAGGAGAGTGAAAATAGTCGACAAAACCCTAAAAAAAGAGATGCATACGGGAAGCGCAAAAAGGAATAAGGAATCGATATCTCAACCGAGACTTGGGTTCGGAAGTCGGTTATGCAAAGGGAAGGTATTAGCACCCCTCATGTCCATGGTACTTCATGGGAACCATTTGGGTTGTTTACGTATGTGGGTACTTATCTCGTTTATTGTTTTTATTTTCTAAAAGTGTGTAAAAAGAGTGATGGGACTCTGGATTTTTTATTATTGTGCTCACCAAGGATTATGGCCCTTGTGTCTATGTATCACTCATTGGGTGATGAGGAATCAGAGCTCCGTAGTTCAGAGTAGAAAATGTTTGCGTGTTGGTTAATTTTACCTTTGAGAAAAGGGTTTTCGAGGTGGTACCCTAAGGCACAAAAATTATTTTTGATGGGTTGTATTGATTTTACCTTGAATAAGGTTTTATGAAAAAGAGTTTGTGATTAGATTGCACTAAAGCCTATGGGAGGAAGTGAAAATTCTAGACAACAAGCCAAGCGTTTTGCATCCAAAATAATCAGAGTAAGGGTAGGAATGTTTCATTCTTACTCATTCTCCACCACTTAAGGCTCATGGCGCACAATACTAATCGTAGTTTTAAGTGTTTTGAATTTATTATGAAAATTCCACTTGACGTTGAATCAAGGGTTTGTTTATTTGATTATGAAATTGGCTAATGCAATGCAATAGGTATGCAAAGTAACCAACAAGAAAACAAAGGGTCTCACTGTAAGGTAGTGTAGCACCTCAAATTTGCACCTCCCATTTGTATATACATTTCATTTTTAAGTCACTAACATTGCATTAGCATTGCATAGCATGATACATCTCATCAGTCAAGACTGGTCAGGAGATTCAATTGTGCAAGGCAACAAGAGCATTCTCCATGAGATCAAAGCCCTAGGTGGATTCTCATGAGTTCACATGATTCAAGGATCATTTTGAAGTAGCTAGGTCAAGTATTGAAGGCTCAGAATTCATCAGTGCATGTGCAATTCATCTGAGACCCACAAAAGTCAACAGAAGTCAACTGCAAAGTCAACTGTGGATTTGGAGGTGGGAAGTGATTAGAGATGCCTCATTCATGTTCAAACAAGTCTCATTTGACATTTCAAACATCAACATTGAAGGATTTGAAGTCAGATCAAGACTTTCCAAAAATAGCAAGTGACTTGTAATTTGAACTTTCCAAAAATGGCAAGGTTTTGGACCAACTTCAACTCAAGATTACATCATCAATAAAGCTTCAAATGAAATTTTGTCCAACATGAAAGTTTAAGATCTTTCTCTCCGATTTCCAAAAAGTCCAAGATCGTGAATTTCTGATGAACGGTTGAGGAGAAATGATCAAATCATCATCAAGTATGCAAGGCAAAAAGTGATATGTATCGATCCATACGAGTTATGTATCGATCCATGCAAGGCAAAAAGTGCTATGTATCGATCCATACGAGTTATGTATCGATCCATGCAAGGCAAAAAGTGCTATGTATTGATCCATACGAGTTATGTATCGATCCATGCAAGGCAAAATGTGTTATGTATTGGTACATACGAGTTTTGTATCGATCCATAATTCTGTTTTGATCATATATTGGTTACTGTTCACGTGTGCATGCTTCCCACACCCTTCAATTTGTCATTTTTTTTGCCATGCACCTTGTTTTCACTTAATTTCAACTTAACTAAGCATGATTAATTTGGATTAAGGGTGGATTAGTACAGCATATAAATACCATAATCGTAACAGAATAGGGGGAATTAATCACTTTTCACATTTCTAGATCTCAATTTTCTCTCTCACTTCAAATTTTTCTCTCATTCATAATTCAATTTTTTTTTTCAAATAACATTGCATTTTAACTTCATATTCTTGTTCACAAGCTTGGATTTGGTATAGATCAAGGTTGGTTGTGCTGAATTCGTGGAAGAAAAGTGCAGTGCATGTTCATGAAGGTGCAAATGGAATTTCTATTTTGAGCTAGATCTGGATCCATTCAAGCCTCAATTACTTCGTCAATCTTCATTTCAAGCACTGTGGAGTAGATTTGAACCATTACAAGCTGCAGATCGTGTGAATTCAAAGGCTCTGCACTTCAAGAGGTCACAATTCGAATCTCTTAATTTTAAAATCCATTGCTATGTTGTTGTAGATCTAAGTGTACTGGTTATGCTGAGCTTTGAATCGTGCGATTTGGTGACCTATTGACTGAGTTATAGTAGATTAAAGTTTCATGCATGAATCTTACTTCGTTCGATTTGATCTTGATAAGTGAAATTAGGCTTAGTTATGAATTGATTCATGATCTCCATGGAATGTACTACATGTTAGTGTGTTTGATTGTGATTTCTGGGAGAATTTTCTGGAACCGGTATGAACATGTACACTGTTCATCTCCTTCGTGAGGAAGAAGATGAAGATCTTGAGTTTTCCAGGTTTTGCTAAGAACTGGCCACGGTTTAGCTACGAAATGCATCATTAGCTACGAATTCAGCGCCAGGCTTAGGGTTTGAGTCAAAACTGTGTCGTTTTGGTTGAGGCGCGCAATTTGAATGTGCGCCAGGTTCGATTCTCACCGAGTGAATATTTTCAAAATGCTTCATCATTTTCTTGTTTCCTTCCCATTTTCACATGCTATGACCATTTCCTTTTTTTAATTTTTTCCTTAACTTCAAAAAATCATTATAAATTGAAAAATGCTCCAATTGATCTCCAACTTTTTGCATTATGATCCTCATTCTGTCTACTTTTTTATGATCATTAAATTGCAAGTTGTGCCTGGCTTAAAAAATGATTTGTCCTAGGATGTTTGAATGTATATGCATGTTTGACCTTGCCTTGTTCCATTCATCATAAAATGCTCAAAAATGATCCAATGCTTCTGAAATTTTGTGTGTGATTTCTAGACATGTTGAGTGATGTTTTGGCTTTGGTTTGAGATTTTTACCATGATTCATCTCTGTTTTATGCTTATGCTAATTTGGTGTGACAATTTGTGTCACACATGTGCTTGTCTTGATTGATCAAAGTGATTGCCATGCCTAATGATGTCCAATGCCTCTGATTTTTTGTGTGATGATCATGTTATATGTCTTGTTTACTCATGAATTTTGTCAAGATTATTTGAGTCATTTTTTATTTGATGTGCATTTGTTTCTTCTGATGTCTCAATGTGATTACCATTTGCATACCTTGCCATGTTTTGTTCATGAAATGAATATGATTAATGATTTTGATGTGGGACTTTCTGAGAATTATTCTTGATTGGATAAGGTTGATTCATGTTAAATTTGAGGTTCTGTTTTGACTTTTTTCTCCATCCTTGACCCTAGGCTTTGACCTAGTGGTTTGTGGCTTACATGTGGGTTTTGATTTCAGGTTTAAACATCCAAGTCCATAATTGATGATGCTTCCTCATTTGAGCATTGATGTTTGCTCTTGATTACTAACACTTGTGTGTTTTGTAGGTTGATGTTAACTCATTTGAGTTTGCTTTGTGGCTTGCACATTGTGAACATTGTCTGTCTGTTTGATGTTAACTGTTGTTTAGTTTGTCTGTACAGTTGAACTGATTGGTTTAGATTTTCCACAGGTACCTAAGTTGCTTTGAGTTCTTTTAAACTTGCTTTTGCTTTGCTTGGTTGCTTAACCATTGAGGTATAATTCTTCTGACTTCATGTAGTCTGGAAGACCTGTTCTGTTATGTGGGCAGGCACCTGTCTGAAGTCCTCCTTAAGAGGCAATGCTTGTGAATGTTTAATTTTGTGCCAAGCAGGTAAAGACCTCTTAGGAGGCAATTGGCAGATAAAAGAGATGTGTAATCCATCTCCTACTACTCAGTGTGTCATTCACTTTGCTCATACACCTTGTGTTGATGCATTGTGGATAATAACCCAAGATCATGTTGTGTCAGTCACTTGTGGAGAAGAGTTCCTACATTCTGAACTCCCACATTTTCTATTTGAGTCAAGCTCTCCCAGGCCAGGGATAAGAGCTGTGAGGTCTTACCCTTACTTCCTATTTCATCTGCTTCACCCTAACTCTCAATGTTAGGGTTAAGAGTTAACCACACCCCATTCCAGTTGGTTTGCTTCTGCAGCCTAGCCTTGTATGAGCCCAATTGCTTGCATATAGTGTGTGTGATTGTTTATTGTGTTTATGTGTGTTTAACTGTGTTGTTTAGGATAGCTTGCTCCCTGTGCAAGTTAGATAGAAACCTCAACCTAGGACCATTGTGGATTACATGATAACTATTAGGCTCGAGTCAGGCTCCCTTCTAGTTTGTCACTTCCCAGTCTCTGGTTAGGTTAGAAGTTCCTTCCCTGCGTAGGGGAACTACGTCGCCCTGATCCTCATGCCAGATGAGGTACGTAGGCAGGAGATGAGATGATCTCTCTGGGCCCCCTTTTTCTTTTTCAACCCCTTTGTGTGTGTTTGGAGTCTGACGTAAGTCTAGCGATTGGTAGTTGGTTTCCTGTGTCTTGTTTGCTTGTCGGAGTCTGACGTAAGTCCATCGATTGGCAGTCGGTTTCCTGTGTGTGTTTGTTGGTTCGGAGTCCGATGTAAGTCCCGCGATTGGCATTCGGTTTCCATGTTTGCCTGTTTGTGTGGAGTCTGACGTAAGTCCAGCGATTGGCAGTCGGTTTCCTGTCTGTGTTTTGTTTGGCGTGCGTTAGCCGAGCTACGAGTGCTCTGATTCTTCTCCGGTCAGAGAAGATATGTATGCATAGGATACGACATCCTAGCGAGCACGTTTCCCCCTGTCCCGAACTACGTCGACTCTGATGTCTGTGTCTGACAGACTACGTAGGCCCAGGATGCGATATCCTGCCGAGTTCCGTTTCTTTTGTCTTTCTGTGTTTCCTTCCAGCCTTGTGCAGTGTGTGAGCAGTTTCTAGCAACCTTATCCTTTCTTTTGTGCGTGGATCCCGTCGAGTACGACGGATGCGTAGGGGTGCTAATACCTTCCCTTCGCATAACCGACTCCCGATCCAATCTTTCTCTGGTCGCGAGACCATGTCTTTTTCAGGTTTACTTCGAGCGTTTCCTTTCCCTCTTTTGGGATAAATAACGCACGGTGGTGGCTCTGTTGTTTCGTTTTCCCACCGGTTTTTCACGTAATGCGACAGCTGGCGACTCCACTGGGGACTATAGAGAAGTTGACCTCCTGCTGGTCCATCTTCCCTAAGAGAGTCTCTCCTAGCGCTCTTTAGGATAGGGTTTGGTTGCTTTTGCTGTTTCATTTATTGCATTTATTTGTTTATGATTGCATTTATGTTTGCATTTATGTTTGCATTTATGTTTGCATTCATCATATATTCATCTGTGCTGGTTGTGCTGTGTTTGTCTCTCTGTTGGGGTGGGAGTTACAAGAGGTAAAAGGCCCAATACCCAGGCTATGAGTGAACTCTAGGACACCTAGGAATAGAGTGATTCTTGGGAAGCGGGTGGTATTGCGCCACTTAGCGGAACTTGATATCACGAGCAGTTCAGATCCTGATGGGGTATTATCGGTGCATACATCGGGTGTGTACATGATGATATTCTATGAAAGGGTTGTTTATCCTGCGTTTCTCTTATCTTTACCCTGGCCTATATGACACCCGTGAGTGGGGAGGGAATGATCATTATTACAGGTACCGTTGGTGACTTGTTGGTGACTCTTGGTTCCTGTTGGTGACTTGGTTCTGCAGAATGGGTCTCAGATTTTTGGGTCTCAGATGACTTTGTGGTTCCGAATTCAAGTCGAAGCTTTGAACCTGTGCTCCGAGATACACAGCCAGCCAGTCGTGTCTGCATCATTTGCATCATAGCATATTTATTTTCGAAAAAAATAATGCAAAAAAAA
Source organism: Lathyrus oleraceus (assembly GCF_024323335.1). Lineage (NCBI taxonomy): Eukaryota > Viridiplantae > Streptophyta > Magnoliopsida > Fabales > Fabaceae > Lathyrus > Lathyrus oleraceus. The sequence continues at coordinate 385,983,135 of NC_066583.1, forward strand.
AAAATGAAAAAAAAAAGGGAAAAAAAAGAAAAAGCTAATCTCCTCATGCATATCATTTCTCAGGTTCATTCAGGAGTCTATTCACTGTGAGAGATGGCATCCGTCCCAGAGTTGAAGAGGAAGACTTGCACCTACAGTTTTCACCGTGAGCCTTTGACATCTTTGATAGAGTTGGCAACTTTGTGACCGGCGGTAATCAGAAGGTGTTTGTTGATCAGTATGGGGATTTGTTGTCACTATTGAAGATGGTGGTAGATCCAGTACCGTTGCAGACTCTTCTACAATTCTATGACCCAGAGCTCCGTTGTTTCCCTTTCCAGGATTATCAGTTAGCGCCCACTCTTGAGGAGTACTCCATTCTGATGAATGTCCCGATCAGATACCAGGTTCCTTTCTTGGATGTTCCAAAGGAGGTTGATTTCAGGGTTGTTGCCAGAGCTCTTCATCTGAGTGTCAAAGAAGTGAGTGACAATTGGAAATCCAGTGGTGACGTCGTGGGGTTGCCTTTGAAGTTCTTGTTGAGGATGGCTAAAGAGGAAGCACGGAAGGGAAATTGGGAAGCTTTTCATGCTCAGTTAGCTATTATGATTTATGGGATTGTGTTGTTCCCGAGTATGCCTAACTTTGTGGACTATGCTGCTATCATCATTTTCCTTGGAGGAAACCCGGTTCCTACTTTGTTAGCTGACACTTACTATGTTATTCACAGTAGGCATGGTAAGGGTGGAGCTATCAGATGCTGTCTCCCTTTGTTGCTCAGATGGTTCTTGTCTCTTCTGCCAGTCAGTGGACCTTTTGTGGATGCTCAGAGCATTCATAAGTGGACTCAGAGGATTATGTCTCTTACCTCCTATGATATCAGGTGGCAATCTTACCGGATGGATGTGCGTAATGTCATCATGAGTTGTGGAGAGTTTCGTAATGTGCCACTCATAGGGACTAAGGGTTGCATCAATTACAACCTGACTCTTTCTCTTCGCCAATTGGGGTTTGTTATGAATGGAAGACCACTTGATGCTGAGATAGCAGAAAGTGTGTATTTTGAGAAGCGAAGTGACCCTGCTAGATTGGAGCAAGTAGGAAGAGCTTGGAAGACCATTGGTGTCAAGGATGGAGCTGTTCTGGGGAAGAAGTTCGTTGTTGCTATGCCTAATTACATTGATTAGGTCAAGAAAAGAGTTGAGACTTTGTTGTTGCCCTATGATAGGATGGAGTCTCTGCAAGTGAAACCACCTTTGATCCTTGCTGAGAATGTGCCCGCTGAGCAGTATAAGCAAGCCTTGATGGAGAATCGTCGGTTGAAAGAGAAGGAACAAGATACCCAGATGGAGCTTTACAAAGCCAAAGCTGATAAGTTGAACTTGGCTCATCAACTCAAAGGCATGCAGGGTGAAGATGCTAGTAGATTGAAAAGCAAGAAGAGGTCCTATGAAGAGATAGAGGCCTTGTTGAATGCAGAACACCGGGAGTGCTTGAGGTTGCAGAGAGCTGAAGTTATTTACCAGAAGAAGATACGAGACTTGGAAAAGCAGCTGAGAGACAAAGACATCCAATTGAAGAAGGAGGTAGACTTGAGACGTGCATCAGAGAGTCAGCTTGGAGGAGAAGTTGTAGAGCTCAAAAGACAATTGAAGGAGAAGCTCACTCCCCTGCCAGAATGTTCAGAATGCGACCTGTTGATAGACCAGTGTCACTATCTGAAGACTCTCAGTCCGGGAGAACATTTGTCTTAGCTTGTATCTTTGTTGTTTATGTTGAGAATCACCTCCAGGCTTGTTGGATGGGGTTCGTTGTTGTACTCTGATTATTGGGATCTTTGTCTGAATATTGTTGTATGATCCTTGTTGCTCATGTCTATAGATGAGATTGTTGATGTTTCACCTTGTGCTCGTTATTTTGTGTATGTCGCTGCTTTGTTGTTCATTGCAGGTTGCCATTTCTTGAAAGATGAGTTAGGCTCTTGAATGCCCGAGAAATGAACATATCATGTGCATCATACGCATCATAAGCATCATACACATATCATTTTGCATTTCAGGTGTTCTTGCTCGAGACTTCTCACTCTGGCTCCTGTGTCAGGCAGGATTGCTGATCAACATCCGCACCGCTACGCAACCAGATTGAATCAACAGAGGAACATGGACCAAGTGCAAGCTGAGTTGGCCGAGATGAGGGCTAACATGGCCCAATTCATGACAATGATGCAAGGGGTCGTTCAAGGGCAAGAGGAGCTGCGTGCCTTAGCCCAGAGACAGGAAGCTGTGCTCCCACCACCTAGTCGTGCTTCACCAGTGGGTGCACCTGTGAATGATAATGCTGTTGTTGTTGCTCCTGTCAATGATTACGCCGTAGGAGATGAGTTGAGGGGTATTCGAATTAATGGACAGCCTCATGCTGCAGAGACTGTTAATGTCAGAGCCACCCATGCTCCAGTTCGCCATCCTACTCCGCTGGTTGACAGGCAGGAAGACATGTTCACACTGCTCAGTGAAGACGACGAGGTTGTAAGAGTAGATGAGAGGGATCGGAAAGTTGATGCCTTAGCTGAAAAGATCAGAGCCATGGAGTGTCAGAACTCTTTGGGGTTTGATGTTACCAATATGGGCCTGGTAGAGGGATTGAGAATTCCTTATAAGTTCAAAGCGCCTTCCTTTGATAAATATAACGGTACTTCTTGTCCTCGCACCCATGTGCAGGCCTACTTCAGAAAAATCTCTGCCTATACGGACGATGAAAAGATGTGGATGTATTTTTTCCAGGATAGCTTGTTTGGAGCTTCCTTGGATTGGTACATGGAGCTGAAAAGAGAATCCATCAGAAGTTGGAGGGATTTGGGTGAAGCCTTCTTGAGGCAGTATAAACATAATATGGACATGGCGTCGAGCCGAACTCAGTTGCAGAGTCTATGTCAGAAATCTGGAGAGAGTTTCAAAGAGTACGCCCAGAGATGGCGGGAATTAGCTGCAAGGGTGCAACCTCCGATGCTGGAGAAGGAGTTGACCGATATGTTTATCGGAACCTTACAAGGAGTGTTCATGGACCGGATGGGGAGCTGTCCATTCGGTAGTTTTTCAGATGTTGTAATTTGTGGAGAGAGGACAGAAAGTCTTATTAAAGCTGGGAAGATTCAGGATGCTGGTTCCTCATCTTCAAAGAAGCCATTTGCTGGGGGACCTCGCAGAAGGGAAGGTGAGACTAATGCCGTGTACAGTAAAAGAAGTGTGAACAGAGGTCAGTACCGCCAGGTTGCTGCTGTAACCATTCCAGCACGTCAACCACGTCAACAGCAACAGTAGAGAGTTCAACAACCGCCACAACAACAACAACAACAACAACAACGTCCTTATCAATCGAGACAGAGAATGCCTGGTCGTCGTTTCGACCCGTTGCCGATGACCTATGCCGAGTTGCTACCCGAATTGCTCAGATTGGGGTTTGTGGAACTGCGTACAATGGCTCCGTTGACAAAGATACCGCCTGGGTATGATGCCAACGTTCGATGTGACTTCCATTCCGGTGCACCGGGGCACCATATTAAGAATTGTCGGGCTTTTCATCATAAGGTCCAGGACTTAATTGACGCTAAAACAATCAATTTTGCTCATGTGCCTAATGTTGTGAACAATCCTATGCCTCAGCATGGCGCATATAGAGTGAACAATGTGGAAGACGGTGAAGCCGAAGACTTGGTGGTCAGTGTTGAAGATGTTCAGACTTCATTGTTGGTTGTGAAGGATCGTCTGTTAAGTGGGGGAGTGTTCCCGGGTTGTGATCAGGGTTGTTCAGATTGTGTTCATTCGGAGAATGGTTGTTCAAAGCTGAAGGCCGGTATCCAGAGATTGATTGATGAGGGTTGTTTGCAGTTTAGTCGGGCCGTGAAAGACCGTGGGATGGTGTCGACTGTCACCATTTACTTCAAACCGTCTGAGGGACGTGGCCAGAGAACTGTTAATGCACCAGTGACTGTTGGTACTCCTGTTACCATTTCTGCTCCTGTAACCGTCAGTGCTCCCACTACTGTTGGTGTGTCTGGTAGAAGACCGGTTGAGAATAGTAAGGTTGTTCCGTGGAAGTATGATAATGCTTATCGCAGCAGTAGAAGGGTTGAAAGTCAGGTCAGACCAGTTAATCAAGCTCCGGTGACTATTGGCTTGCCAGTTAGAGTTCCTGCAACTGTTGGTCCGGTGGTGGACAATGTTGGGGGACCTGGAGGGTTTACAAGGAATGGTCGTCTGTTCGCACCGCAGCCTTTGAGGGATAACAATGTCGAGGCTCACGCCAAGGCTAAGGGTAAACAAGTTGTGGTTGATGAAGAATCTGCTCAGAAGGAAGCGCCTGAGGGTTCGTTTGAGAAAGATGTGGAGGAATTTATGAAGATAATTAAGAAGAGAGACTACAAGATTGTAGATCAGCTGAATCAAACTCCGTCCAAGCGAGCACGTTTCCCCCTGTCCCGAACTACGTCGACTCTGATGTTTGTGTCTGACAGACTACGTAGGCCCAGGATGTGATATCCTGCCGAGTTCCGTTTCTTTTGTCTTTCTGTGTTTCCTTCCAGCCTTGTGCAGTGTGTGAGCAGTTTCTAGCAACCTTATCCTTTCTTTTGTGCATGGATCCCGTCGAGTACGACGGATGCGTAGGGGTGCTAATACCTTCCCTTCGCATAACCGACTCCCGATCCCATCTTTCTCTGGTCGCGAGACCATGTCTTTTTCAGGTTTACTTCGAGCGTTTCCTTTCCCTCTTTGGGGATAAATAACGCACGGTGGCGGCTCTGTTGTTTCGTTTTCCCGTCGGTTTTTCGCGTAATGCGACAGGTAGCCCAGGAGAAATTCATGTGTGTGGAAAAGTGACCTAAGCTAAACAAAGAATAACGGTCTTACAAACATGTCCCCCTAAGGTGGTGCCATGATGTCATTCTTATTATCGGTATGTAAGTACAGATGAAATCCAAAGTTGAAACCAAGTATCACAAAGATAAGGAAAAGTTCCTCCAAGCAAAGGTCCTAGGATGAGATCCTCTAAGTCCAAGTTGATTAAGTGGAATGAATTATTTTTGGTCTTATCATTTTATCGTGTTTTTGTTGTTTTTAATGTATGATAACAATAAAGATAAATGACAATAATAAATATGCATGATGAGTTTATACAATGAATATGATGATGATGAGTACTTGAATGTAAAGGACATAAAAGTAAATAACAAAATAACAATGATAATAACAATGGTTAATGGTGATCAAAGTTAGTAAAGTTAAGTTAAGTTGGTATTATGAAAAATAGACCAACACTTGAGGATTATCTATCCTTAGGTCAATAGATTCAAAATATGGTGCATTGAGGGATAACTTATTACTGCTGCAAAGTATTGAAGATGATCAAATGATCAACTTTAAATAGATTTGTAACAATGAAAGTTATGCAACCCCAAGTTCATCTATCAATAGATTGAGAAAAGGAAGACTATGCAAACTCAAGGTTGAAAGTTAGTGTTTTGATTAAGTTATTAAGTTAGGCAAGGTATAAAGATCAATATACAATATTAACATAATAGTAAATTTTAGTGTATAATATATACAAGTTAGTATAAGGGTTAAAGGGTTAGTATAAACAAAAAGAAATGACAATGTATCAGATGAAATCAATAAATTAGTATGTATAAGCAAGACTTCATCTACATGTCAAATGACCCAAGTTGATTGATGTAGGGGCAATCTATCCATGACTCAAAGTACCATGAATAATCACTTAATCATTCATTAGTAGTTTTGAAACATGGAAGGTTCAAGCAACTCTAAGCAAATCAATATCATGACAAATATAGACTTCATTAGCCATTGGATTCAAGATCTCATAAGTCCATGAAAATATGTCCAAATGACATGAAACAAGGCATAAAAAAATACTAGAGACAAAAATAATAGGGGTCCATGTTGAAAATATTTTCAGAATAATAAAATAAATGAGAGTGAAAATAGAACAAGGTTGAAAATAAATAGGCTATAAATAAATAAAAGGGAAATGAAACAAATAAAAATAAAATATATTGCACACACTGGGGGTTGAACCCCTGGCCTTGAGGTCATGGGAGGATCAACCCCCTTTCCCACGGGTCAAGCGCTCGCTTGTGTCAAAGGAACGCGTTGATGAAATAAAATAACAAAATAGTAATTAAAATGGAAGGCGCGTGCTAATCAACCAATCAGAGTGGGACACGACTTGTTTTTAAATTCAAAAAACACAGGTAACGTTCATCTTCAACCTCCAACCTCAGAAATCCAAACTTGAAAATATATGTTTTTAATCAGATTTAAACATGGATATTACTTGTAAACACAATAATAAATTAACTTCCGCACTCATGAGCCATTTATTGGCTCTGAGTGTGGAGTATTTTGCCACGAACCAGATGAACAACTTTGACCTAATCTAAAAATTAAATGGTGGATATCAATTAATCAAAGCTAAAAGTTTGGGGTTAATGATCAGTGATGAATTTCGAGTTGAACGGTAACTTGTTTGAGTGATGGGGTAAGTTGAACTACCTGATCGAAATCGATCTCAGGGTGGTGCTCCGATGACTTAGTTCATATCAGGTGAGGTTTAGGGAAGGTGAGTTAATACTTGGGAAAGTTTGAGTGAAGTCTAGTGATGGGTTCTGGGTGATTATTTGGAACTAAAACACTTCGAATTTCAAAAATGGTAACTCTGTTTTGAGAGGTTTAGCTCGGGTTCGCAACAGAGTAAATTTGGATTTTGAAGCTTGTCAAATGAATGGAACACCTTCCCCTATTTATAGGGAAGGTGTCGGGATGGTTTGGAGGGAATAATGTGGAGGTTTGCTTCAAAATGGTGTGGAGCTCGAAGCATGCTCAAGGTTGGACTTGGGGAGACATGTGTGGTTGTGTTCTGACCTTGCATGCAATCCAGATCAATTTGCTTTAGTCCTTAGCATTGATTAAGAACAGAAAAAGGCAAAGGGATGGTCTACTATGTTTTTTACTTTTAACCAAATTGGGCAATTTTCAGAATTTGCACATGGGATTGGGTTTTCTGATTTGAGAAGTTTTGGCATCCAAGTTGACTTTCATTTGGGCCTTGAAATGTTACGTAACATGGTAGAGGTCAGAAGGAATCAAATTAGAATGATTTGGGACCTTGGAGAATGAAATTGCAAAATCTGACTTGGGCATGTCTGGTTTGTGCATCAGGATGATCCTCAATGTTTGAACCAAGGCCAAATGAAATTGGCTCGTGCATTTTGTCCAAAACTTGTGACAAATGTTCCTTTACATGTCCTAGATTAGATACAAAAAGAACTAGGTCAAAAGGAGTTGTGGTTTGGAAATGGCAATGTGGTAGAGTAATGGTCTTGGTCAGGTTTTAGGGCATGGTAGGCATGTTGGACCAACTTGGCCAATGCAAAATTTGAGGTCCTTTCTCAAGGAATTAGATATTGTATCTTGAATAAAAGTTGAAGATGGACTCAATTAGGACATTTTGCTCAAAGTGTAACTTAAAAATCTTGTGAAATGAGAAAGTTATGGTCTTTGGAACTTTCCATAGGCCATTCTTGCCAAAATGTAACCAACCAACATGACCTAAAAATGTGATTTGTGGTTTCTTGATTTACAATGCATAATGGTGGATTTTGTAAGTTCATATGATCATATCATGATATAAAATGAAGATTGGCGATTTATGGAGTGATATTAGGTCAAGTTTGTGGGTGGATCAAATATCTTGAAAGTTCAAAAACCATGACCAAACCAAGTACTTGTAACATGAGTTGAATGAGTGCTTGAATGGTGGATTTTGATTTTAATGGACATGAATTAATGTTGAATGAGTGTTAGGGTGATTGGATGATCAAAATATAGCAAGTTCAATGATAAAGGGATGTCCAAATTGGGGTTTCTTGAGCCACAAGTTTCATCAAGAACCAAGGTCAGATGAATTAGGGTTTGGTGATGCAAAGGTCATATTGAGATGTTTCAAAGGTGTGGGGAATTAACAAAGTTTGGATTTGAAGGGTCTGCAATGACATGGTCAAGATCCATGGTGAATCATGACTTGTGCAAGCCAAATGAGGGTCAAGAGTTAGGGTTAGGGTCCTTGGATGACCAGATGAATCTTGATGCATCTTTAAAGGGGACTCACTGTCAAAATTGGGTTTGGAGAGTGAGTTAGATGACTTGAGTGATCCTTCAAGCTTTGTTGGATGCTTAAGGATGGATATTAGGGTTAAGGTGGCTTAGGCACACCTCAACATGGCATGAGGATCTTAAGGCTTCACAGATGAACCACGTGAAGTGGGTTTGTGGATTAATGTGGATCATTAAGTAAAAACTCATATGAGATGACATGTATGGGATGTATGCTTATGAATTAGGGTTCAAGAAAGTGATGTGGGGGTAGGGTAAATTTGAGGGTATGACAACTAAGTTGTCCACTCGTCACTGAACCGAAGTCCTAGTCGTCACTGGACCAAAGTCCTATTCGTCATTGGATTGGAGTGCTACATATCTCCACTCTACATGATTTATGAATGAAAAATAAAACATATAATATAAATCTTTACCTCCATCATCATTCCTCGTCATTGGTTTCACTTGAACCTAAACTCAGCATGATAGTCACCAATATAATGCCACAACAAATGGTTCCACCGAACCAATCAATCTCAGTGTAACTCGACACAATCATTATAATCATACAATTCCTCAATAATGATCCTCAATGTAACATTCATATAACCACTCAGGGTATCAGAGCATCACAATTGAACACATGGCAACCATCAATCTTGATTACATAATTATTCAATAATCATCTCATAAGAGTTATCACAAGTAAAAGTACTCTTCAGATTTCATGTACATGTTGTAACGTCTAAATCATTATTATAAGGTAGTATTACGCGTCAGTTGCCCAACGCTTCAAACTATGCTTCAAAAGGAGTCACAGAACTCAAGTTATGCGCAAAACAAAATTCCCCATACAAAATCCAAAGGTCTGCTACGGCCCCCCGTAGCATCCAACACGACTCGTAGAACCCTCTCCAGGTAAACCCTCTTTGGCGCGCCTCTGGTACAAAAACATAAGGGCTGCTACGGCTGCCCGTAGCAGCTGCAACTATGTGTCATAACATGAGGAGCAGAGACAACATGGCATCTGGGAATAGTCTGAGTGTAGCCGATCTACCGCATCATGCGCTTAGGCAGATGGGGAACAGTGAGATATGGTCTGCAATCCATCCATCCTGAGTATAGCACTATGTCGTCAAATGGCCATGTCTCACGGTGATCAACATAGTTGTTGAAGTGCATGTCCTCGGTAACCAAACAATCAAGATGGACTCTAAACGGCTCTATCACCTAGTTACATATGAGCGGGGGAAATGAAAACGGACGTGACATATCCTCATTATAAGTCAGCACACAAGACGTGTCGGAGATGCGCAGTAAGTGCTGGAGGATCCAAGCCTGAAAAGTGTTGGAACACATGAATCATCGGGAAGGGTGTTGCAAAACTCAATGAAAATGATACAAAAAAATTAAAAGACCATGTGATTTGCTTCATCTTCCACCTGTAGCCCTCTGATAACTTATAATACAAGTAAGTCAAACAAGTGACCCCCTAATTATACTCATGGATCCGCTTGAAGTCCTCAAAGTATTGTAGGTAGACGAGATCCACATAAGTGGCACTCTTGTCCATAAAAATCGTAGTGCCAACCAAACATAACAGGTATGCTCTCATAGAATACAAACTATGGAGCCCCACATGCTCGTCATCGCAGTTAGCCTGCTCTACTATGTGTATATATATTTTTCAGGAATTCAAACCTAGCATGAGTCCCTCTAATTTTTTTCAAAATCCCTCATGGCATCCTTTGGGTCAAATCTCAGATAGTTTACCACCATCTCGAGTTCCCCGTCTTTGGTAATCCTTCCATGATCTAGAAGTTTCTCCTTGATCGGAAGATGCAGCAAACACGACATGTTGTCGAGTGTGATAGATATTTCACCAAGCGGTGGATGAAATAATGAGGTCTCAGTGTGTCATCTCTCCGTGAATGCATTAAGTATCTCGTGGTTGACCATAATATAGCAATCATGCACAAGTCCTCCATCCCAGATAGGGATAAAGCAGCTTGAAACCACTCCTTATTTTGTTGAGGCAAGCCAGTAATATTTCGCTTGTGGCTAATAAACTTCAGTAGATCACGGTCCGGCAAAAAAATAAACTATGTCAGAAACTTGTAATAAAATAATAATAAACGTAATTTAAAAAGAATGAATCCAATTAATTTTACCTCTTCGTCCTAGATATTTTTGGCAGTATGGTCCGGGTACAAAGGCAATAGTGACAACTCTACAGGGCCTCCTCCAAATGGTTGAGGTGACACTGGCTTAATAGCCTCACCATCAGGAGGTGGCACTGGCTCAGCAACCTCAATAGATGGAGGTGGCACTGACTCAGAAGCATCATCAGTCGGAGGTGGCACTGGTGCCTTAGATACCATTATGACTCGGGTATCTCTAGCGCCTGAATAGTTGAAACATGTCGTCTGCGGGAGGATGGAGGGAGCGATGCGTCGGTAGGTGAAACATGTCTTCTACGGAAAAAAGAAGATGGAGAAGCATGAGCCTCATAAGTAGATGCCTTTGCGTGGCTAGATTGAACATGAGCCTCTGAAACCTGACTTTTCTTCCTACGCACTGATGCATGTTGTGCAATCCTTATGTGTCTTAGTCTATTATGTCTATCAGCCATAATGTCTATAAGTAGGCCAAACAATTAGTACAAACAACACTACAAGCAAGAAAATAAAAAATAAAAAACTGACTGGTAATTTTCGGATATGCATCTTCGATTACTATACATTGAAAAATTCCAGAGATGCATCTCCGAAATTCCTGCAACTTTGCGGGTTCGTCAATGGCGGCAATGCAGACATACAAACCCCAAAAATAATTGTTTGATTGTTATTTTCAACCAACAAACATGTTTTAGAGTATGTATAAACTACCATTCATGCAATTTTTATTCATTTCTTGTCTAAATAATCATTTTCTACTCATTTACACAAATTCAAAAAAATTATCAAAAACTTATAAATTTAGACTTTACTTCAGTCTTGGATGATGCACTTGATGTTGATTAAAGATCCTTTGAGCTTGGTTGTTTGATTTTTGATTTGATTGATGAAAAAAAATTAAAAGAGTTTAAAAAGATTAAATTTTTTTAGAAATGAGAAAGGAAAAGGGTTCTTGTACAATTTAAGCTTCAATACCGTCGAGAGATGCATCTCCGAAATAAGTTTGAAGATGTATCTCCAGAGTATTTTGACGTTAAGTCAGAATTCTATGCACAAGAATGCGTCCGAAGATGCATCTCTGAAAACTACGAACATTTATGTATTTTCACATGGTATTTAAGTAATATATACATTAAAAAATTCTCTTTTATAAGATATGATAAAAATATGTTAAATTGTTTTTGTACATGCTACAAGCTCGTTTTATTTTATGAAATACCTTAGATAACTCATGAACTTACATTTTATGAATAAGTCTAGAAGTTATACTTATATTTTCCCAAACACTCACAAAATTGAAAAAGGACGGGTGACTTTCATATTTGGTGACTATAGTCTCACCAAAGCGATTCATGTATCTTATTTTAATCTTTCACTTATCTTCCAGATACACTAAAGTCATACGATTTTAAAGTCACCCAATCATTTCTCCACAACCTATAGGAGTTTATTTTCCTTTGACTAGATTATTTCTAAGACTGTGCATAAGTTTAATGATCGTCTTAAGAACAAGTGCAGGAGAAGGATGAACGTACTCTCACAAAATAAGTTAGGTCATCCGGGATCCGGGATCGCCCACACAACATTAGAATCTGGCGTCAACAAATTTAAAGCAATGGCAACAACAACCTCAAATTTTACACAAAGAAAATGGTGAAACTTTTGATTGAATTACATTAAGTAATCTCCACTAGACCAACACTATGCCTGTAAATGTTAATAACAATTTAAAAGAAACAAAATACAGTACATAACTCAAAATTCAACTGAGGTAAAAGCAACAAAATTAAGAATTTCTTTTATAACATTTCGAACTCAGTCTCATTTTAGGATTACAAAATTGATTAGCTATAAATCTAATTGGGCAAGAATCAAGCTAAGCTTATACAATATAGTTTAAAAATCATATTAGCAGTGCACCACCCTCTTTGTTGATGTGTATGGCATAAGCATTTGACCAGATCTGATTGTGAGGTCAATAATAAGATCACACACTGCAAATTTCCTGACCATCCATGCATATATTTATGACAATGATTAGTTTCACAAACTACTTCCTCTTGTACCTGAAAGGGAATTTCAATAGCATTTTAGTTTTCATTCATAAATAAAAAAAACGAAAAGGGAATAGAAGACATTTTTATGTGTTGAACAAGAACAAAAACGATATTTCTATTGATGCATAAAAAGATAGGGCAATAGATTGTTTGGATTTGATACCTTGACTTGCTTTTGAATGATTTATTGGGCTTCTTTCCTAGTCCAGAACCTCTCTGTTTTGGCTTTTTATCCTTCATGTCAGTCTGGAATAACTCCCGCATTTCTTCTGTCCTTGAAGAGGAAGTCTTTCGAGAAGTGGATTTATTAGATTTCTTCTGAGGCTTCCTCACAATCTTTCCGGAATCTAGTGCCCTCTTGACAGCCTTTACTGCTTTTGCACGTCGGTATGCAAGATCAGCAAGCGTCATTCCACTCTTTTCATTCTTATCTGCCCCCTTACCCTGCAATTTGTGCATTTCATTTTCAGTGTAACAGAAAGTGAGGAATAAGGATTATAACGTGCAACCTTAACCATAATAGAGAAAGTTAACAGGTAAGGAGTGCTTACTTTTGGTTTGTCTTCCTCATCCTCATCCTCCAACATCTCTCGAGCTGCTTCCAATTTTCTGCGTTTCTTTCTAGGCATATTTTTCTGCATAGTAGATATTTCTATCAAGTAACATTTAAGTCGTAACAAAGCGTACAAGCAATTTTATGTACATTATATATGTAACAAAACAAGTCGATTTGTATGCAGAACAAGATTTGAAAACACTTGTTACCTCTCGCTCCCGTTTCCTCTTTTCCTTCAGTTTTAGGTCTTCAGCCTCCTGGGCACTAACCATCTTCTGAGAAGAACCATTTTCCTTATCTATGGATGCCTGTTAACAGTCATTTCACATATTATTAACATAAGAGAGCTTTTAACGTCTTACATATAACGAACTTCTCAAAAAGTAGTTGAGGAGTTTTTCAAACAAGCAGGAGGAGGCCTTTTAATTTTATCTATTTTATTCTTATTATTTAACAAAAATTCTAGCATTCTATTGAAAAATATTAGCTTTCTTTCTAAAAAAACTTATGCCTGCAAGGCCTTTAATTTTGAAGTAGTCCAAAATAAGTCGAGCCAAAAGGAGCCTAAGTCCTTGTCTGGACTGCCCAGACATACAATTGATCCCTAATCAGATTGTTCTTAGAATTCTTTAGTGATCTCCTGTAAAATGGGAGAGGCAATGTCTGCATTTAGAGGAATATCAGCAAAATAAATCAATACCGTACCTTTGCTGCTTTAGCTGAAAGCTTCTTCTCCTTCTCTGTAACAAACCAGGTTCTTTTGGGGCGGGAGAAGATCTCATCCCTGTGTGCAATCATGTTTTCAGCCTGTAATATCACATAATAGTGTGATTTTATTGACCAGGACAATGTTAAGAATAAGAAAATGGAAGTAACTAAATTCACAGAATACAGAACAGTACTAATATTCGTTACTTTGGAAATGCTATTTCTTAATACAAGATGTCAATAATACCTTTGTGGCCTCCATTTCAGCTTTCCTTAGGATCATTTCTTCCCTGAAGAAATTGAAAATTAAGAATTTAGTAAAAATATTATAAAAGAAAAAGAAAGAAAAATGAATCCTTAACAACTAAATGTAATCAAAACCTCTCTTCTTGAAGTACTTCAGAAATTTGATCCTCCATTTGCTCAATTACTTGAGACCACTTGAGTATAGATTGCTCTGCCACAATGCGGCTTTTCAGCTTTGAACCAGCCCTCTTTGCCTAATTAATTAATATTCACAAGAAAGACTATTCAGTGGCATGATTAATTTCAAATAGGAAAACCAAACTCTCCTAACAGAATAAACATGCAGCAATCCGTGAAAAGAAATAAAAATAAAGGCTTTTATTAGGCATTATATAAAGTGGTCAACAGCAAAGGCCCGCATGACCCAGACCATAGGAAAACTAAAATCAACAGTTATATAATGATTGGTTTTTATTTCTCTGTAACGAAATATGAATGAATTAGAAACATTGTCATGAAACGTAAAATTAGAATAACTCACAGGAAAAATTAAGTAATGTTTCCTGAAAGAATCTATGTAACTGAAACCTAAAATCCAGATCACTTGCATGAATTTTTTCATGTAAGGAAAAGCGTGCAACAAAATATATGAAGTGGCATAGACACCACAAAAAGAATCCTGCAAACAGATACAGGAATTCTCCAAATGATACTCACAATAGATTTTAGAAGTGACCGATCATTATCAGTAACAAATGTGACGGCAGATCCAGCTCTTCCAGCTCTTGCAGTACGACCAACTCGATGAACATAGCTTCAAAGTTAATAAAGACGTTAAGGTAATAAAGACGTTAAGGTAATTAACCCAGAGAGAATGAGATGATAGTTAAAGTAACAAAAACTGAAGGATGTGCAACTACAAAACTGCCAACACATAACAATATGTCATCAAGAGCAGAGTTTTCAGTTATCAACGATATGTTTCATTGAGTATACCTGGTAAGATCGCGAGGACATGCAAAATTGATAACTGTTTGAACACCAATAATATCAAGTCCCTGTAAGTAAAATTAAGTGACTGTCAAATCTATATTCAAAACGACAACAGAAAGTGCTAATTCGAGGCAATAAACTTAGGTAGTGTTTGTTGGTTGGACGGGAGGGGTTATTTTAAACTTTTATCAGCTGTTTCCACATTTTTTTGGAGGAAAGGATGAGAGCAAAATAACTCCAAATATTGGAGGAATTTGGAAAGGGGATCTGGCGAATTTATAAAATCACTCCTTTTTCTCAACTGAACACAATATCTCATCTAATCCTTCCTCTCACTTCCCTCCATATGAATTGTTCTATTTGTTTGAACCAAACACACCCTTAATAAATTTATGTTCCTCATAAAACTAATCTACTTTCACCATCATTATCCTCAATAGAAGACATGTTGATACTATATTCATTAATACTATTCAAAAGTAATAAAAGAAAAAAATTCAATTCTTCTTGAACAAATTCTTACACGAGCAGCCACATCAGTTGCAACCAAAAAATCCACTTGCTGCTTCCTGAACTGTTCCAAAGCCTATACAAACAACCAGAAGTGAGCAAATATTGCCACAACAGCAAATATTTCTTTTATAACAATCAGCATCACCAATTTAGTATCCCAAAAAATATGACAGTAACATGATTATATAACTACAAAGCAAAACAAAGAGCTAAAATAAGCAACACACTTCAAGACGTTGGGCCTGAGTAAGATTTCCATGAAGCTCAGCAGCTTTCAATCCAGATAATCCAAATATAATCCTTAGCCTATGTGCTGCTTGCTTAGTTCCACTGCATACCAAATGAGAAAGTAGTGGTTAGAAAACAGAACTGTGAAAAATAAGTTAATAATTCAAAAGCAGTGCAAAACAAAATGTAAATTCAAAATCTAGAATAAAGACTGACTTTCAGTTTATTAAAGTCATAGAAAGATTCTGTGAAACCAAATAGAACTCTACAGATATCAATATGATGACCAACCAGTGTAATGAAATTCATAATGCTAATTAACATTAACACGAACCGTCGTAAAATTAACCTCACAGCTACTACATACGTACCAATCAAATTCGTACAAAAGAATTCACCATCACAAGCTGAACGTAAGTATACTAAATAATTATGAAAATAAACCTGAAAATGATCACTTTAGAAGTAAAAGTTTTGGTGCACATTGCTAGAAGAACTGCTTCCTGGTTGACTTCGCGCATTCTTCTTATTCTAACCACCCTGGAAAAGAAATAGCAATAGAAAACAAAGCTCGGGATTATAATAGATGCTAAAACCATGTAAACAGAAAACTGCAAAAAGCTTAACAAAATAGTTCTGCATAATTGTTGTTTTTGGATTAAAATAACTCTGCACATGCATGAGAAACACTCTTCTTCGTCTATTTTAAATTCTAAAACAACCTTTAAGTTCTTGCCAATTTAATGTGATTTTTGACATTTTTCATATAACATACAGCTAGATATCATAGCATACAGAATAGAAGTCATGAAAGTTGAATGATTAAATTAGAAAATGCAAAGGGAAATGAAGAAATTACTCCTCAGTCAAGGATGCTGGTCGTTTTGCAGATGGATCAGCAGAAAGACGCAGTGGTTTTGATAGGGAAAGTTTAATAAGATCATCAACCTCCTCGGTCATGGTTGCTGAAAAAAGCATGGTCTGCCTTTTTCGGGGACACACACGAACCTGTTAAACAATCAAATGTGCTTGATATTGTTTTCTAACAGCATGACAAAATAAATTGTGAAATCGCATTTGTAACAACGGCAATTTTTGCATCTTAGGGTTAACTAAAACTCACAAGTTCCTGAATTTCAGCACTAAATCCAAGCTCCAAAAGACGATCAGCTTCATCGAGGATTAAAACAGCAAGATCATCCAAATCCACCGACATAGAATTGCGTAAATGGTCTATCATGCGTCCTGGAGTAGCCACAACAATGTCTGGCATAGATCTCAAGGCAGCCTCTTGCACCTAGGATGAGAAACAACTACTTTTAGAGCTTAAATAAATAGGGAGACAATCTGCATTACTCACCAATAAGCTCAATAGAATGGCTTATGAATAAGTGACATCAATAATATTTCATTTGAAAAATGCAAACCCTATTCTCTGGCTGATTAGTTTGAAATATTGCAATTTGTTACAGGAACTCATTATATTATAAACAAAATGAAGACCAATGGAGTGTTTGAAAGAGCTTACTTGGGCTTATCTCCACTTACATTGTGTTTGGATACACTTGTAAAACTAAATAACTTATGACACACTCATGAGTTGTTTTCAGTTTACTTCAATAAGCTTGATAGAATGGTTTATGAATAAGTGTTAGCAGACCTAAGCAAATGCCTTGGTGTGTTTATGTATGTTTATGAATAAGTGTTAGCAGACCTAAGCAAATGCCTTGGTGTGTT
This sequence comes from Lathyrus oleraceus, assembly GCF_024323335.1. Lineage (NCBI taxonomy): Eukaryota > Viridiplantae > Streptophyta > Magnoliopsida > Fabales > Fabaceae > Lathyrus > Lathyrus oleraceus. Next base: position 386,000,497 of record NC_066583.1, read on the forward strand.
TATGTATGTTTTAAATAGAATAAGGACGTGTAGACAGGTTCTCATTCAGTTGTTTTTATGTGGTTTGGTTTGGTCTAGGCTCTCAAATTCCTAGAGGATTGGTTATTTGTAGCAGTTCTTGTTTTGTGTGCAGCAGTTTACATTTCCTGTCAACTGTATAACTGATTGAAAAAGCACTTAATTAAATTCTTTGCTATTATCCACCCCAAACCATAATATACTTCACTCAAAGATATCAAACTTATATTAGCATAATATGCTACTGTATGAAAGATAGAAGGCAGTAGCATCCTTGCTTGGAACCCAAGCAGTATACTGAAAGCATCATGAAATTGAAACACTAAGCAAAGACACACTCATTTTACTTCAATAAGCTTGATAGAATGGTTTATGAATAAGTGTTAGCAGACCTAAGCAAATGCCTTGGTGTGTTTATGTATGTTTTAAATAGAATAAGGACGTGTAGACAGGTTCTCATTCAGTTGTTTTTATGTGGTTTGGTTTGGTCTAGGCTCTCAAATTCCTAGAGGATTCGTTATTTGTAGCAGTTCTTGTTTTGTGTGCAGCAGTTTACATTTCCTGTCAACTGTATAACTGATTGAAAAAGCACTTAATTAAATTCTTTGCTATTATCCACCCCAAATCATAATATACTTCACTCAAAGATATCAAACTTATATTAGCATAATATGCTACTGTATGAAAGATAGAAGGCAGTAGCATCCTTGCTTGGAACCCAAGCAGTATACTGAAAGCATCATGAAATTGAAACACTAAGCTAACCTTTGTTGACAGACCACCGACTATCAGACAACTCCTTATGTCAGTAAATTGAGCAAGCTTCTCTATCATACTGTGAACTCTGCAAACAAAGAATTCGGAATTAACATATTTGGAAATAAATTTACAGGAATCACCATAAAAAAAATGCTTCCAAAATTTACATCTACAACCTTCAAGTGGAAGTTGGTGATTATTCATCATCAACAACAACAACAACAACAACAACAACCAAGGCTTGTCCCACTAAGTTGGGTCGGCCACATGAATCAACTTACGCCATAATGTTCTATCCATAAGAAATAAAAAAGATAAAGTTTATTTGAATGAAACCTACTTTGAATTTTACCTTCCACAAGTTTGTACTTCAACTTACAGTAAAAAAGTTTTTCATTAATTAAAAAACATAACAAAAAGAAAGAAAAAGTACTGAATACATCAAAAACTAGTTTAATTCATCGCACATATACTCATTGAAAGTCAGGCTTTTGAATATGAATCACTGAAGAACATAAATGCAACCCATAGAAATTCATTCAACATATTCGCGCATACAAGTAGCATACTGCATACTCAGCCAAGTGAAAGAAAAGAATATTTACAACTTCACATTACATTTCGAAATCGATATGCCACTTACTCTTATGACACACCTAAACATCTGGAATGCCTTTATTGTGATAAATGCGATCTAAAGGTAAAGATAACAAACAATTACGAGGATACTTACTGGGCAGCCAACTCTCTGGTTGGAGTAAGAATAAGGACCCTAATTGCATACACGCGTTTTGGACGAAACAGCAACCTCTCTAAAGTAGGTAGTGCAAATGCAGCTGTCTGCATGATAACAGGATACGGACATAGGGCATCAAAAGAAGCTTGTATATAAACACAAAAGCACGGTATCACAAATTTACAATCGCCAAAATTAAAGTGAAAGGCAGACTACCTTTCCCGATCCAGTAATGGCACTTCCACATATATCACGACCAGTCAATGCTAATGGTACACAAGCCGCCTAACATCAAGATTCAAAATCAAAATCCCAAAAACAGATTAAATTTTTCAATCCGAATTGTCCTACATAGCATGAAACTACATAAATAATTCTAACAATGCTAAGCTCTCACAAGACAGAGCAAAGTAAATTTTTCAAAACAAAGGGTTTTTATAATGCATGGACTTCAATAACAAATAATGATAAGAATAAAAATAAAAAATAAAAAAAGCAAAAAAGAACCTGAATTGGTGTTGGTTTAGCATACCCCAAGGCCTCACAAGCCCTGAGCAAAGGGCGAGACAAATTGAGTTGCAAGAAGGAATCAGCACTGAAAGAGGCTCCATCAGAAGGAGCAAAAAAGGACTTAGTGTCACCAGCATTACCCTCTTCTTCATCTTCTTCTTCTGGTCTATAATCTTCCTAATCAAACCCAAGCCCACAACAACAAAAATTATAATCAATTTTCAAAATAAATAAGCATAGCTTTCGATCAACAAACAGAAAACAACTTCTTAACATAAGATTAAATATGCACTTTTGCTATAATCATCCCAACCTCACCGAAAAGTGTCTGTGAAAATGTTGGTGTCTGAAACCGACACCGACACTTGTGATTACGTTTAATTTATTCAATTTTTAAAATTATTATTACCGGTGTCAACATGTGGCATTTTTCCGGTCCCCGTGCTTCATATTCCTAACTAAACCCTTTTTTAAAATAGCAATTTTTGAACTTCTACTATAACTCAAGAACAACTTCTCAAAACATATAAGCACTTTTCAATAATGAATAACTTTTTAAAGCAATCTTGCTATACAAACCCAACAAATATATCTGTTAATAAAATATAAAAAAAATTGAACAACTAAGCACTTTTTCTATCATGAACTGCAATCTACAAGGCAACATCTGAAACAATTACTTCTATAACCTTCTTAAACAAAACCCCAAAAAAAAACACTGAAGTCCATTATGAATGAGTTAGAAGATAAAAGTCACATATTTATGAAAACAAAACGCAAAAAACCCTAAGATTACTTGTTTATCAGGCTCAGAGTCAGAGGCACTATCTTCATCCGAGTCGGGCAACGCAACGACGGGCGCTGAACGTTGTCTGACGGCTGAGATTTTGTCGTTTACTGATGTTGTGCTTCTACGAGCATGTTCTTCAGCTACTGATTCAGAGTATTTAGTGAAATCCCATGGAGACTGTGTTTTCTTTTTTGAAACTCGCGGTTCTACGACCTCATCTTCTTCTGATTCTAGCTCTGATTCTGATTGTGATTGTGATTGTGATGAAGATGGAGATTCAGGTTGTTCTTGTTCTGTTTCCGAATCAGATTCGTGTTCGGAGAGTTCGATATCTTCGTCGCTGGGAGGGTCGAAGATGAAACTGGGTGACATTGTTGATAGTGGAAAATGGAGAATAGAGGTTGGTTGAAACAGGGTTTAGAAAGGGTTCTTCTTGTTCTATGTTTCTTCATTTGTGGAAGCGGTTTTCCGAGTTTTCTTGGGCCGGGTCGGAGCAGACCGCCTCGTTCATTGTACTTTCAAGCCCAACATAATTTCAAGGACGCACATGGGCCGGCTTTGGTAAAAAAACTTATTTCGCACTTGTGAAAAAACAAAAATACTTTTTAAATTCATGCGTTAGTGAGGAGAATTCTTTTTGCCTCCCTCCAATTATATATATATATATATATATATATATATATATATATATATATATATATATATATATATATATATATATATATATAGAGAGAGAGAGAGAGAGAGAGAGAGAGAGAGAGAGAGAGAGAGAGAGAGAGAGAGAGAGAGAGAGAGAGAGAGAGAGAGAGAGAGAGAGAGAGAGAGAGAGAGAGAGAGAGGAGAGAGAGAGAGAGAGAGAGAGAGAGAGGAGAGAGAGAGAGAGAGAGAGAGAGAGAGAGAGAGAGGAGAGAGAGAGAGAGAGAGAGGAGAGAGAGAGAGAGAGAGAGAGAGAGAGAGAATTCCTTATGATATCTCGAATGCTATAAAAATGGTCCATTCTTTCCAACACAATAAGCTAATAATGTTGTGCAAAACAAAGATAGAGACATATGGACCAAAGAGGGTAAAGAAAAATGCATCACAACTTGAAATAAAAAACGATTATCACTAACACTTCGGGTATTGATTATTTCTTGTGTGTTTCACACTATAAAACTGCACAAAAAATATGTGACACCATTTAAGTTACCTATGAAGTATGACATTGTTGGTCACAAAATTCAAAATATTCCAAAAGTATGACAAGAAACAAGATTTTCATTACATAACCGGATTTCCAACCTGCACGAATGTCATATAAATCCAAATTTCCCTTAGAACTAGAATCATAAAAAAGTTGAAAAATTTAGAAATCCACAAAAAGAAACAAAGATGACATGCATAGCTTGTAATGACAACGATATGGAATCCTTAGATGAATAAAAATATGAGAAAGAAGTAAATATTTGTTTTATGGAAAATAATGAAGATGACAAGGTAACTTCTTATTTTACTTATGATGAATATTTCACATATATAAATTGTTAGATAAAGAATCAAGTAAATTAAAACACATTGCTTCTATCTCTATGACTAATATTTGTTCATTTGAAATAAAAATTAAAAATTTATTGGAAGAAATATACAACCTTAAAGAGACACAAATGATATTAATTCAAAACTCTTCTTCTCATTCTCATGAGGATCTACATAACACGCTTGATAAGTTTACTAAAGTAGGAGACAAGTTGAAGCTTCTTCTAGGTAATTAAAGAGTCTCTTGTAACAAAGGAGATCTAGGTTATGAACCTAAAAATAATGTTAAAAGTTTTAGAAATATATGTCAGGAAAATAAGACATATAAATGTAATGTTCTTAAGTGTTATTATTGCAATATAAATTGTCATGTCGTTATATTCTTCTTTGCTAGAAAAAGTAATATAGTAAATGTTTATCCCCCATTTCACTTAGATAGTGAATATAATGAAAATAAAATAAGAAATATGTATGTTGCTTCTTGCTTCTGCAATTATGATCCTAGTTAGAAATATAAAGATAATAATTATTACACTAACATTAGAGGATCCAAGATGATTTAGACACCTAAAGTTAAGACTTGAATTCTTAATACATATATGTTTTATAGTAGCAAACATTAAGCAGTATCTTAGTAGAGGTTATTCAAGGCATAGAAATGGAGACAAATATGTATTCTCTTATTTATCTGCTAAAATAAGTGCTTTTGTGACTTATGGTGATAACAACATAACAAGGATTATTCATTTTGGTATCACTGGTACGTTTGTCAATCTAATGATTAGAGATGTTATTTTAGTTGTTGGCTTAAAATGTATTTTTCTATGTATTAGTCGATTGTGTGACAAAGGTAATATTGTGACTTTTGATTTGCCTGGATGCAAGATTTTAAAATCTCAAACAAATCAAAATTCTCTTTACTAGTTCAAGAGGGGGAATACCTACACCATTAATTTAATAAAATTCCTTCAAATGATGTATGTCTTTTGAGTAATGAAGATGTATCATGGCTATGAAATTGGAGAATAACTCACATCAACATGGACCATTTGGACCTATTGTTCTGTAAGGACTTAATAATCAGTTTTCCAAACTTATGTTTTGAAAAGAATAGATTGTGATGTGTGCTAAAAGGGTAAACAAGTTAAGGTATCCTTTAAATAAAAAGATATCATTTCTACAAATCTTTATAACTCTTGCACATATATCTTTTTTGCCCATCTAGAACCATGAGTTTTGGCAAGAGTTATTATGCCTTTGTAATTGTGGATGACTACTCTTGCTATGCATGGACGCTTTTTTTATCTCATAAAGGAGATGCGTTTTCTTCCTTTTAGAAATTAGTTAAGGTTATCCAAATCGAAAAAAAAGTCTTAAGCATTACATCTATCCAAAGTGATAATAGAGGTGAATTCTAAAATATGGAATTTGAAAGCTTTTAGGAATTGAGCACACTTATTTTGCTCCAGGAAATCCTCAATAAAATGGGGTAGTTGAACAAAAAAATAGATCTCTTAAGGATATAGCGAGGAAGATGCTCAATGAGACTGGCCTTCCTAAGTACTTTTAGGATGATGCAGTAAGCACTGCTTGCTACTTAATGAATTATGTCTTAGTGCATCATCCTAAAAGTACTTAAATGCAAATGTTTTGTCCTTAATAACGAGAAGTATAATATTGGAAAATTCAATGGTAAAGTGCATGAAGGTTTATTCTTAGGATATACCACTTATAGTAAATCTCTTAGAATATTTAATAAAATAACAATATCTATAGAATAATCAATCCATGTTACGTTTGATGAAACTAACCATAAAATGGTAAAGATAGAAGTGCTTGATTGTACAGGTATCTTGGAGAACATGATTCTAGAAGATAATGATTAAGATAAAGATCTTAATTAAGAAAAAGACCAATATCTAAGCAAAAATCAAATCGAAATCAATCAAAATGAAGAAACAAGCAATGGCCATCAAGATCTACCATGGAATGAAAGATCACAAAATATCATATAATCTAGAATGTCATCAGATATATTTCTAAGGGGGTCACAACTCGACACTCCCTTAACCAAGTATGCAACTCTGTAAGGAACATTCAATGGGATGGACAAGTTCAAGCTCTAGGTAGACATGGCCTCCTTGGGAAAAAGCTATGAAACCATATCCTACAAAGAAAAGACTGATAAAAATAGAAGGGATATGTATACCAGAGTTTGAACAAAGTGTAATGATGCATATTATCAACTGAATTTGAGAGACATTAGATCTCTCATCTGGATTTAAAATTGCACCACATAAAGGAGAAAATGCATGATGTGTGTGAAGATGCATGTTGCATGTCACTGCCTCAAGGGTTAAGAATTTTGATTACTTGTCTAATAAGATTTTGGCGTTGTTTATTTGTCTATTGAGTATCCTAATTGATTGCACATTTATGGGTTGATTTTTATATCCATTTTTAGCATGTATAAATCAAAGTGTTTGATTATAACTTAAGCAATATGATTGAATTCAATATATTGAGATTTTGGATCAAGAACTATGTTTGAGAATGGTTTAAGCCATGACTATAGTAGAATCTAAAATATCCTTTGAAAATTTGTAAAATTGAGATTTTTCCTGTGTGAATCCAATTACAATGTTTGTCTGACTCGAATCAGACTCGTAGAGAGCTCAGGAATGTATTTCTAATTTTCATGATACGAATCATAAGAATGCTTAATCCAAATCACAACACTTTGATTCAAATCACATGAGTTCTTGATTTGAATCACACTAAACAAAAAAATTCTCCTAATTTCTTATGAAACTCTGATTCGAATCACCAAGTTGTCTGATTCGAATCATGTGACTCAAATCACAGTTCTTGCGACTCGAATCACATGAATGAGTTTCATATAGTTTTTGCTTATTTATTCAAATCACTTGGTTTTCTGAATCTAATCATACATATTACTTTTAACTCAAATCATATGCTGGAAAGGCGACTTCTGTAACAACCCAATTTTAGTAATTATTTCTTATATTATTATTATTATATTTTATTTTATTTATTTAGAGTGTTAATTAATTAATTGGTTGTTAGGTAGTATAATAATTGATTATATTAATTAATTTGGTGTGTTAATTAATTATTTAGTTGATATAAGATATAATGAATAATTGAATTAATTAACTTGGTGTGCATATTGTGTTAGTTTAATTTAATTGAACTAATTAGAGATATTTAAATATTAGGTCTTATTGGGTCTATTAACTAAATTAGAGGTATCACTCTTTAAGCCCAAATATAATACTAGTATATAAGAGGTGAGGAGAGTGAGGAGTAGGATTATTTTGATCATTTGACGGCAATAGAGAAAGAGAAGAGGAAAAGTAAGGAGAAGAGGGGAAGAACAAGAGAGAAGCTAGGGTTTCCAGAAAATTGAAGAGGTAAGGGGGAGAATCCTTATTATTATGGGTTAGTATGATTGGGGCAATGGGTAGGAGTATGTTTAGGTTAAAATCCCTAATTTTGTATGGTTGTTTGAAATTGTTAGGTTGATGAGTATTCTTGATTTATGGTGATTTGATTGTGTTAAAACTGCAAATTAATGTTATATACTTAGAGTATTGTTTGAGTTATAATTTTCTGAACATTTGACTTTTTACGGAATTGAAATCGGAGGTCCAGAAGTCCTCCAACGATGAAAAACGCATAAAATTCTGCATTCTGTTTTGTGGTAACCGGTTACCCTCCGAGCGTTAACCGGTTACTTGCTAAAAACCTGCTCATAAATCGTGTTCTGTTTTGCGTTAACCGATTAACCAAAAGCGTTAATCGGTTAACACTGTTGAAATCTGCCAGGAAGTGCATTCTGTTACGCGTTAACCAGTTACCCAAATGCGTTAACCGGTTAACACTGTTGAAAATTGCTAGGGAGTGCGTTTTGGTTCGCGTTAGCCGGTTACCTAAATGCGTTAACCGGTTAACACTGTTTGAAAAGTGAAAATTTGAGATTTTAAATGCTGTATTCGTTTTGGAATGAAATCTATGTGTGCGTATTTGATAATTAGCCTATATTTGTGAATGATATATTGTTATGAATGTGTATATGTACTATTGGTGGATAATTCCTATAATTGAATTATGGTTATATGTGGAATGATTAAGATGGTAGAGATGATCTTAACTGCATATTATGTGAATGGTGTATTTGTTATGAATGTGTATATGTACCATTGGTGGATAATTCATAGAGTTGAATTATGGAGATATGTGGAATGTTAAGATGGTAGAGATGATCTTAATTGCATATGTGTTGGTATTTGTACATTCATTCATGGCATGGTCGGCTTCATGGTGGAAGCGGTGAAACTGTGGGTTCACATGGTAATAGACGTTGATCCTTGAATGGAAATAGGCGTAGCAGACGTTGATCCTTAATTGGAAATAGACGTAGTGGCTTGAATTCTAGATATTGAATCGGAAAGCGGTGAAATTGTGGGTTCACATAGACGTTGATCCTTAATTGGAAATAGGCGTAGCAGACGTTGATCCTTAATTGGAAATAGACGTAGTGGCTTGGATTCTAGATATTGAATCGGAAAGCGGTGAAACTGTGGGTTCACATAGACGTTGATCCTTAATTGGAAATAGGCATAGCAGACGTTGATCCTTAATTGGAAATAGACGTAGTGGCTTGGATTCTAGATATTGAATCGGAAAGCGGTGAAACTGTGGGTTCACATAGACGTTGATCCTTAATTGGAAATAGGTGTAATAGACGTTGATCCTTAATTGGAAATAGACGTATTGACTTGGATTCTAGATATTGAATCGGAAAGCGGTGAAACTGTGGGTTCACATAGACGTTGATCCTTAATTGGAAATAGGCGTAGCAGACGTTGATCCTTAATTGGAAATAGACGTAGTGGCTTTGATCTTGTCCGGATCGGAAGCGTGGCTTGGATTCTAGATATTGAATCGGAAAATGGTGAAACGTTGGGTTCACATTGCGGTACCACATGCATAGTCACATGTCTTGCATTGAGTTACATTAGAGTTATGTGATAATTGAGTGTATGCATTATTGTGATTGTGATGTGTGTATGAGATATGGTAATTGAATTTGATGATGTTTGGATACATACCTTGGCAAAGTATGTGATTTTGTGATAATTGTAGTTACGCGTATATTTAGGAATATAGTATTGGATTTTAATATTATACTCCTTGAGTTTTGATGGATGTTTGAAACATGTGAAATAAATGTTGGTTAATATTATTTACATGGTTATATGAAGTGTGATGAATTCCTTTAATTGTTGATTTAATCATTGTGCTTTATTATACTTCTTCATAATGATTTGAATTCTCACCCTTCTGTTGGAATGATGCTTTACATGGCATCATGCAGATACTCCAGAGTAGTATTGCTGAAGTAAGTGGATGGTAGCTCACTCGAGATTAGCTGGAGAGCTTCGGTGCTTTGTTTTAGAGACTAAGTAGTGAGTCAATGCTCTGGTCATGTAACACGGGGTAGATTAGTAATATTGAACTCGTATCCTATTTGGATAAGTATTTATGTTATTACTTGTGAACATGCTTATTTGTAATTGCTGTTTGAGAGGCCATAATGCCAAATATTCTGGTTATGGTTTTATTTTATCTTGAGGAGATTATTGAGAGATGATCATGGTATGGGACATGGATCATTTTATGAAATACATGAGTATTCATTATTTTCTGCTGCGAACGCATATTCTTGAATATTCATGAGAAGTGAAATGTGTTATTTTAAATGACCAGGTGTATTGTATATTGATGAGGAATGATGTTTGGTTTTTGAAAGCTTTTAGTTTTTGAAAAAATCGATGTGACGCCCTTTTGTTATATGCGTGCTTATTTACTCTGATTATATGTTAAGTATTTTGAGGTAGAAAAAGGGGTGTTACAACTTCAAGCACAAGATGGGAGATGGGGGTTGAATGCAGTATTCAAAACTCGTGATTATTTTAATATTTTCTCATTTAAGATCGTATTAGTAATTTCAGGTGAGTAATTGCAACATAAATTAAATACTTAAAGTACATTGTAGAAAGTAAAAGGATAAGGTTAGAAAGATTGCATCAGAGACTTATACAGGTTTGTCTAAACGTTGGCATAGTCCTTCCCCCAAGAGGTCTTCTTAAGAGTTTCACTATAAAATTTGAGCTTTTGAAGGTTATACTCACGTACCTTAATACAATCCAATCTTGAGATTTTAACAGGCTTATCCCCAACCAAATGAAAGCTTTTAACCCATGCTAAGTTATTGAACAACTTAAAGATTTATGGCTGATCTCTATAACCAAAACAAAGCTTTTTCCGACAAAGCTTAATAAACTAAGAACATATATTTTATAAAGGTGGATCTCAAGAACCAAACTCAATCTCTTAAAGGTATCATGCCCTTAAGAATATAAACGGCCAACACAACCACTTACAAAAATATCTTCCTCATAAGTAAAGTTTTCACTTAGTAGCACTAAGGCAATTAAAAGTGAATAAGAATATTTTCCAAGAGAGGGAGAGAGATGAATTGTAAAGGAATATGAAAAAGTTGGAAAGTGGTGTGGTTTGAAGTGAGAGCGAGTCTATCTTATATAGTGGTTAGAAAAGCTAAGAAAGGAAATAATCCATGGGCTAAATTGATTATCTAATCGGTTGGCAAAATGCTCTAATTGATTGGACAACTCATATATAATTAATTATAAGACCCAACCAGGAAGGTTTATATATATATATATATATATATATATATATATATATATATATATATATATATATATATATATATATATATATATATATATATATATATATATATATATATATGTTACAATACATTAACGGGTTATCCTTTTTTATTTTGTAATCTATTATCACTCTTCTAATCGATTGGAAAAGTGCTCTAATTGATTGGTTGGTCAAAAAAGTTTTTCCAATCGATTGACACATATTTCCAACCAATTAGATAGTTAAAATGGTTTTAGACAACATTTTAATTACTTGTTTTTGGCTAGAAAATAGTTTTGAAAGATGTTTTATGAGTGTGTGTGTGTGTGAGAGAGAGAGAGAGAGGGGGGGGGAGAGAGAGATAAAGATAGAGAGAGAGAGAGGGGGGGGGAGAGAGAGATAAAGATAGAGAGAGAGAGAGAGAGGGGGGGGGTTTCCTTAGTACTCTTAAGCTACTACTTTATTTTGACAGTACTCGGTTCACTCAGACAACTCGAGAGATAAGACCTGACAAGCTTTCACACCTTTCTCCAAAGAAGCTTCAAGATTTTTGCTAGATAATACCTTATTGTATAGGAAATTGATCTTGAGTCCTCTTGCTGATAAGGCGTTGTAATACATCAAAATTTCCCCCCCTCATTCATGCATTCATTTTCAGGTCATTTAACATTTCATATTGCATTTCATCATGTCAATCGGAATTAGATCCAAGAAGCTTGAATATCATCCAAGACACTTTGTGGGTCCTATCTGGGTGATCAGTCAACACAAGGGAATGGCTTGAGATACTTCTAACATGTTCAAATGGGGTCTATTCATCAGTCAAAACGTTAATCTTGAAGGAGCAAAAGTTTGTTCATGAACTGTCATGCTCGCTAGGCGAAGCCCACGCATTTCGAAAAAAATAAAAATAATAATAATAATAAATAAATAAATAAATAAATAAATAAAATATAACAGAAAAATCTTGGACTTGGACCTCTCTCTTTTGAGCCCACAAAGTCACAAAAATCAGGTTATAAATTCTAGACTTCCATCTCCCAAAAAAACCCTGGGAAAAAGATAGTGAGAGAAGAGCTAACAGAGTTCAGAGCAACCTCTAGAGACTGAAAGGAACTCATCTACAAAGAGCCAATTCCATCTCATATAAACCCTCAGATTTCTTTGCAAACCCAACCGGGCAATTCAATTTCATTCGATCTCTCCAATCAGGTTTGCCCTATTTCTATTACTCTATGCTTTCAATTTAAATGCTCTGAATGTATGAGGTATTATCGTTAGGTTTTGCATGTGGGCACATGTTTTAGTATGTATGTCATGTCTTGATGTGTGGATCCTTGCCCCTGACTTTGAATTTTGATACCCTTTTGATGCATGTGTTTAACAAGAGGTTTAGGCCTCCTACACTTGGTTGCTTTTTGTGAGCTCTTTTTGTGAATTTTAATGGCATGATTCATGTGGTTACATTTTGATTTAGGGCAACTCTTGATTGCGCCCCATCTTGTCACTCTAACCTGTTTGTTGAGTTTTTTTTTGTGAGGGCTCACATGACTCCTGAAAAGATAGCTTGCTTTGCATTCCACTTTATTTGTGGGATATCACCTGGAGATTTATTTCGATTACCTGTGCTGACTTGCTTTCTTTGGTGGTGCCAGCTTGAGAGATCTCTGGGTTTCTTATTTCTTGAGTTGTTGTTACTTCGGATCTTTATCCGTGTGGTAGATCTCTCGATCCCTTTTACATCTTTTCCCGTATTTTACCGCTTTCTTAGCTGGAAGACCTCGATAGGAGGCAATGTTTTTGTGTGTTTACTTTTGTGCCCAAAGACCTCCAAGAAGAGGCACCAGTGCTAAAGACCTCCATGAAAAGGCAATTGACGGATAAAAGGGATTAGTAGTCAATCCCCCGTTATTCAGTGTGTCGTTCTTTAAGATCACACTACGTGTCGATGCTTCAGAACAAAAGCCCAAGATCTTTTGTCCGGTCAGTCAGTGGAGAGGGTTCCACCTTTCTGAATCCCCACTTTTTGTCATGAGCTCACCCTGTCCAGGGTTAAGAGCTATGAGGTCTTATCCTCATTACCCTTTTGATCTGCTCACCCTGACGTTCAATGTTAGTGGTTAAGAGCCCATTTGATTACCTTTCCATGACTTGTGTTGTCGAGGTTGATATGACCCCTTTTGACTAAAGCCCTACCCATGTATGTTTAAGCCCCCTTGTTAGCATTTTACTTTATGCATGTTTGTTTTGTATGGTGTGATCGTCTCCCCATAGGATTGCTAGGCTTCGTATAGTCTCTCGTTTGCATGTCAATTAAGGTAGCACTGTTCCTTCGTCTAGGACTTCCTTTTTTGCATGAGCATCCCTGAAACACCAACAACTCATTGATTTTTCTTCTCCTAAGAACACGCTTACTCCTTCTACTACAGGCGAGTAAGTCTCCAAAGGTCGAGCATCTGGTAGATTGCGTAGTAACGTCGTTCATCCAAACCCTTAACCCGTAGTTAGCCGAACTACGGCTTGCTCTGATTCTTATTCCAGATGAGATACGTAGGCATAAGACGCGATGTCTTAGCGAGCACACTCCTCTTTAACCCCTAGGTAGCCGAGCTACGAAGACTCTGATTCTCATATTCAGATGAGATACGTATGCAGTGGATGCGACATCCGTGCGAGTCATTTTCTTTTGACCCCCCTTTTAGTAAATAGTACATTAGATAAACCTACACCCTTTAGACAAGAACAACAAAAGTGGATCCCGTAGAGTACTACGGATGCGTAGGGGTGCTAATACCTTCCCTTCGCATAATCGGCTCCTGAACCCAAGATTTGGTTGCGAGACCTTGTCTTTTCCTTTCCTTTCTCCCAGGTTTACTTCGAGTGTTTCCTTTCCCTCCTTTGGGATAAATAACGCACGGTGGCGACTCTTCTGTCATCTCTTTTCTCGCCGGGTGTTTTTTCGCATTCCTTTTTTCAGGTTGCGACAGCTGGCGACTCTGCTGGGGACAATTATTTTCCCTAGTGGGTCTTTCCTAGCGTTTGTTTGTTTATTGTCTATTGTGTGTTATTTATTTATTGCTTTGCATACTTATCTGCTTGCATTGCATCCTATGTGCGCTTTACTATCTCATGCATACTCTGCTGGCCGTGTTTCTGTTTTGCTGTTGGGTGGGAGTCACAAGAGGTAAAAGGCCCAATACACAGGCTATGAGTGAACTTTAGGACACATAGGAATAAAGTGATTCATGGGAAGCGGGTGGTATGGCGCCACTTAGCGGAACATGGTATCGCGAGCAGTATAGATTCTGATGAGGTATTATCGTTGCATACACCTGGTATGCATATGATGATATTCTTGAAAGGATTGTTTATCCTGCGTTTCTCTTGACCTTACCCTGGCCTAGATTACACCTGTGAGTGGGGCGGGAATGAATCATTTGCAGGTACTGTTGGTGACTTGTTCTGTTGGTGACCGTGTTCCGTTGGTGACTTTTTCTTGTTGGTGACCGTTGGTTCTGAAGTATGGGTTCTAAGTTGATGACTGTGTTCTATGGTTCCCGGTTCCGAATTCATGCTGAAGTTCTGATCCTGTGCCTCGTGATATACAACCAACCCGGTTTTCTGGAGCAAAGTTTTGGTCTCGTAGTACATTCTTCAGTGGGTTTCTCTTCAGACAGTGCAACCCAATAGATATTCAAGCAGATACAGCAACCTTGATTTGCATGTCATTGCTTTGCATCACATCATTTGCATTCATATCATTTAACACATGTTTATCCGTTTCTGTGGGGTTTATATCTTCTTCTTGATTCTAGTCGGGGTTTTTCTGGTACTTTTTAAAAGGGATATTTTATCTGATGAGAGACTGGAATCAAGGGGGTAGAATACCTTTGAAATTGATAAACATGTCATTGCATTTGTGTAGGTGTTGACATTAGGCACCACTCATCAGAGATCTGGTGGAAGACAAGGTGATCACTTTGGAACATGTAGCCACGGAGCTTCAACTGGCTGACATATTTACAAAGGCTCTGGATGCTGCTCAGTTTGAAAACTTAAGGAGCAAACTGGGAATATGTCTCTCTGAGGCCTTATAGCAACCACTGATGTTTGGGATAAATTGTTTGATATCTCTGCCTATTAAACAATTTGTACTAGGCTATGATTGGTCACCAGATCATAGCTATGCTACCTGCAACAAGGGTGGTTACAGGAGGGTAAGGAGACACCCTACCGTGAGAAGGCCAATGTATCTGCAGGAGTTCAAGGATGTTGTTCATGCAGGAGTGGTTCTGGATGTCAGAAACAACATCATGGCATCTGATATGGTGGTACCTACTGTAAAGCAAAAGTGGGTGATTACTTGATCAAAGCTGTGAAGCAAGATCAAGTGGATGGTAACTTGGTTGAAACTGTGAAGTAAAACCAAGTCTGTAACTATGTCGTTAGTCTCTGGTCATGTTGTTGGCTTTGGCAACATTTTTGACAAAAAGGGGGAGTAACCCCTGAACAAACAGAGTGGGTGTCTCTACAACAGACACTCATGGGTCTCTACAACAGACTCTCAGGACGACAGATTTCTCCCCTGCAGCAAGTGTGTGTGGGTGTGCTGCCACTCTGAGTGTATTAGCTAGTATTATTTCCTGCTAGGTGTGTGATTCCGCTGCTGTGAACTCTGTTATGGGGATCAAAGTGTTTTAGCCAAAAATTTGCCAAAGGGGGAGTTTGTAGGTGTTTAATTGGCTGCATTATATGGTAAAACACTAGATGGTTACTAATGTCTTGACTGATGTCATGACATGTATGTGTGACTACAGTGTAGTTACTGCAGGACTAGCTAACACAGGATTTATTGAATGTCAAACTGGATGCTGTGACATTCATACCCGTCAACAGATACTAAGGAATAGAACAGCAGGTGTTCTGTTAGAATTTAGTATCTATTTCCAGTCTGGTTATCAAGGAAAGACCAGACCTGGCATAAGGCCTACTGACTGAATGTCAAACTGGATGTTATGACATTCATCATTGACAGCAGCTGCTGAAGATTAGACAGAGTGGTGTTCTGCTATACTTCAGCATGTAACTTAGTTTGTTCTTCAAAAAGAATAACAGAACTAACTTAAGGCCAATTGTGTAAATGTTAAGTTGGACACTTTGACATTTATTAATGTAAGCTTTCACTGTAGTATGGTCATTTTGATCATGTACAGGTCAGCAAAATTGTACAGTCTGTTTTCTGGAAAAACAGACTCAGCATATGGACCTTGATGTCAAGCTGAATGTCGTGACATTCATGCCTGACAGCATATGCTATATTGTAGGTTGTTCAGTTTTCTGTTTCAGCTTTTTCTCAGGCTATTCTTCAGGAAGTCAACAACTTAGAGAAAAACCAGGAAATCAACAACCAATCTACATTCAATGAACCTAACAAATAGCCTATTTGTTAGTAACCTAAATGTTGAATTTATGGAAACTTGTGTGACCTTAAATTCAGGAGAATACAGGTGCAAAAGCCCAGGATACTGCAATATAAAAGGAAGGCGTTCCTTCATTCAGTTTCAGGGATTTTGAGGCGTGAAGATTTTGTGTGTCCATCATACTTCACTGCTGTATTTTTGTGAGTCTTGTATTAGACGTATCTTGTAAGCCAAGTCATTATCAAGTAGATGATAGCTTTGGCATAGGGTGTTCATTGAGTTGTAAGTGTTGTGTCACTCAAAGCTTTTAAGCGTGAGTGCTGTGTATCTTGATTAAAGTTGTGAAGCACAATCAAGAGTTGTTTGAAGTGTGACTTCAACTTGTCTTTAATATTGTTTAAAGATAGTAATCACTGAGGTGATTGAGGGGGAGTGAGTAGGAACTCTGATCTTAGGTTAAGATTGAAATTGCATTGGGTAGGGATTAAGTGATAAGTTGTAAACGGGTGAGTTTAGCTTTGAATTGATACTACTAATAGTGGATTTCCTCCCTGGCTTGGTAGCCCCCAGACGTAGGTCATGTTGGACTGAACTGGGTGAACAATTACTTGTGTTATTTACTGCACTTACTGTTAAGTTCTGCATAATCCCTGTCTGTGCAGAATTGGATGTCATAACAACCAGTGTGACATCCAAAGTCTGATAACTAGAATTTCAATTGGCATCAGAGCAGGCACCCTGCCTGTGAACTTCTGGGTGAGATCTAGGGAAGTTACTTTCTAGTACCATGGACAAGGAGTTAGGACACTCAAACAGACCACCCATGTTGGATGGCTCTAATTATGATGACTGGAAGCCTCGTATGATAGCCTTCTTAAGGTCTCTAGACAGCAAAGTCTGGAGAGCTGTCAACAAAGGATGGGAACATCCAATGAGGACAGGTGAAGATGGAGTCAGTGTGCAGATTCCTGAAGAAGAGTGGGACAAGGAGCAAGAGGCATTAGCTCTTGGAAATTCCAAGGCCTTGAATGCATTGTTCAATGGAATCAGCAAGAACATCTTCAGGCTGGTACACCACTATGAACTAGCTAAGGAAGTTTGGGATACCCTCAAGGTAACTCATGAAGGTACTTCCAAGGTGAAGATGTCCAAACTTCAGATGCTGACCACCAAGTTTGAAAATCTGAGGATGAAAGAGGATGAGACTATTCATGACTTTCACATGAATATTCTTGAAATTGCAAACACCTCTGGTGGACTAGGTGAGAAAATGGCTGAAGAGAAACTTGTAAGAAAGATTCTCAGGTCCTTGCCTAAGAGATTTGCTATGAAGGTCACAGCCATAGAGGAGGCGCAGGACATCTGCAACATGAAGGTGGATGAACTCATTGGTTCCCTCCAAACCTTTGAAATGGGCTTGGGTGAGTATGCTGAGAAGAAGAACAAAAGCATAGCTTTTGTATCTAATGCTGAAGAGGAGTCAGAAGCAGGATATACTGGAGGTGATGAAAGTATATCAGAAGCCTTAGCCATGCTTGGGAGACAGTTCAACAAGTTCGTGAAGAAGATTGATCAAAGAGGTAGACCCAATGTCAAGAACATCCCGTCTGACATTAAGAAAAGATCAACTTCTGATGAGAAGTTCAATCACGGCAAGGGAATCCAGTGTCATGGTTGTGAAGGGTATGGACACGTCAGAGCTGAATGCCCTACTTACCTCAAATTGCAAAATAAGGGGTTAGCTATCACATGGTCTGAAGGAGACTCTGAAAGTGAATCTGAAGGAGAATCTGCCAAACATGTCACTGCACTAACCAGTGTATGTGCCTCTGAAGATGACTCAAGTGCAGATGAACTGACCTTTGATGAACTTGCTGCAGCCTATAAGAAGCTGTGTTCCACCAGTGCAGAAGTGCGTGCACAAGGAGAAAAGCAAAAGAAACTCATCAAGGAACTGGAAGATGAGAGACAGATGCAACTGTCTATCATAGAGGGTCTAAATGGTGAGATAACCCTGCTGACCTCCAAGCTGAATCAGATGACTAAATCCATCAGAATGATGAATAAGGGAACTGACACCTTGGAGGAGATTCTAAAGGTGGGACAGCAGTGTGGAACCAAATCTGGCCTTGGATTTGGGAAAAGATCCTCAACTGAACACAAACGCCCAAAGGCTAAAGTTCAGAAGTTCAAGCGGAAGTCAAAGCCAATGTCTCAACATCGAGGAACTAGGATGAATGATCATCAGAAGAGGAAATACCAGGAGTGGAGGTGTCACCACTGTGGTAGGCTTGGTCATATAAAAGCCTTCTGCTACTGGATTCAAGGTTTCCCTAACCAAGCCTTGCATGTTAAGCCTAAGCATAAAACACATAAGCCCTATGCTTCCATTAAGAAGCAACAATGGTATGCTAGGATAGCACACACTGCTCTAAGGGCCTCTTCCAGAGAAGACTGGTACTTTGACAGTGGATGCTCAAGACACATGACTGGTATGGAAAATCTACTGGTAGATATTCAACCTCACACTACCAGCTATGTGACCTTTGGTGATGGTGCCAAAGGAAAAATAAAAGGTGTGGGCAAACTGGACTGTTCTGGAGTGCCAAAACTGAATAATGTGCTGTTAGTAAGAGGACTAACTGCAAACCTCATCAGCATAAGTCAGTTGTGTGATCAAGGGTTTCATGTTCAGTTTACTAAGGAGCTATGCATTGTGACAAATGGTGACAATCATGAAGTTATGAGAGGAACCAGGTCCAAAGATAACTGCTACCTGTGGGAACCTGAAGTCTCAAACCTTTCCACAACATGCTCCTCAGCCAAGGAAGAACAGGATGTGAAGTTGTGGCATAGACGTCTTGGACATCTTCACTTACGGGGAATGAAGAAGATAATATCCAAGGAAGCTGTCAGAGGAATTCCAAAGCTCCTGATTGATGAAGGAAGAGTCTGTGGAGAATGCCAGGTGGGCAAGCAAACCAAGATGTCACATCCAAAGCTGGGACATCCCACAACCTCCAGAGTTCTGGAACTGTTGCACATGGACCTAATGGGACCTATGCAGGTTGAAAGTCTTGGTGGGAAGAAGTATGCATACGTGGTGGTGGATGACCATTCCAGATACACTTGGATAAGCTTCATCAGGGAGAAGTCAGATACATTTGATGTCTTCAAAGACCTATGCATAAGACTTCAAAGGGAAAAGGACAGTTGTGTGGTCCGGATTATAAGTGATCATGGTACGGAGTTCAAGAATTCCAAGTTTGATGAGTTTTGCTCGTCTGAAGGAATAAGTCATGAGTTCTCCTCACCTATAACTCCTCAGCAGAATGGAATAGTTGAAAGAAAAAATAGAACTATTCAAGAATCTACCAGAGCAATGATTCATGCAAAGAAGCTCCCCATGCACTTCTGGGCTGAAGCAATGAACACCGCCTGCTATGTTCACAACAGAGTCACCTTGAGAAAAGGAACCTCCTCCACTTTATATGAAATATGGAAAGGCAGAAAACCCACTGTGAAGTACTTTCATATCTTTGGAAGTAAATGCTTCATTCTCACAGATCGTGAACAGAGAAGGAAGCTAGATCCCAAAAGTGATGAAGGTATATTTTTGGGATACTCCACAAACAGCAGAGCCTACAGAGTGTTAAACTACAGGACCAATGTCCTGATGGAATCCATAAATGTTATTGTGGACGATAAAGAGGAAGGAATCGATGTCATGGAGGATGTTGAAACATTCCTTGACAGTTCAACTGACAGTCCAGTCAAGTCTGAAGAAGTACAGGAACCTCCTCCTGAATGTGAAGTAGATGCAACCACCAAAGTGCCATCTATCAGAATTCAGAAAGACCACCCTAAGGATCTTATCATAGGGGATCCCACTAGTGGTGTAACTACCAGGTCAAGAGGAATAAACTCAAATTCCTGCTTTGTATCCAAGGTTGAACCAAAGAATGTGAAGGAAGCCCTGACTGATGAATACTGGATCACTGCCATGCAAGAGGAACTTGAGCAGTTCAAAAGGAATGAAGTCTGGGAGCTAGTTCCAAGACCTGAAGGGACCAACATCATTGGTGTCGCAACCTGAAAAATACAGTGCGAAAAAAACAACCGGCGAAAGAAAATGACAGAAGAGTCGCCACCGTGCGTTATTTATCCCAAGGGAGGGAAAGGAAACGCTCGAAGTAAACCTGAAAAAGGAAAGGACAAGACGGGGTCTCGCAACCAAATCTTGGGTTCGGGAGTCGGTTACGCGAAGGGAAGGTATTAGCACCCCTACGCATCCGTAGTACTCTACGGGATCCACTTTTGTAGTTCTTGTCTAAAGGGTGTGAGTTTATCTTGTGCTGTTTACCAAAAAAAAAGGGTTAAATGAAAATGACTCGCGTGGATGTCGCATCCACTGCATACATATCTCATCTGAATATGAGAATCAGAGTCTTCGTAGCTCGGCTGACCTATGGGTTGGGGGGATGTGTGCTCGCTAAGACATCGCGTCTTATGCCTACGTATCTCATCTGGAATGAGAATCAGAGCAAGCCGTAGTTCGGCTAACTACGGGGTTATGGATTGGGTTTTGGACGAACGACGTCACTACGCAATCTACCGGATGCTCGACCTTTGGAGACTTACTCGCCTGTAGTAGAAGGAGTAAACGTGTTGCTTTGGGTTTTAGGGTTTGGGATGCTCGAGGGCAAACAGGCAGTCCTTGACGAAGGAACCGCGCTACATGTGGGGATATGAATACAAAACACAAAACATGTATCTCAAAGTAAAATGCCACCAAGGGGCTCAAACATTGCCTCCTATCGAGGTCTTCCAGCTAAGAAAGCGATAAAGTATGAGAAAGGGAAAAAATTACCACACGGATAAAGATCCGAAGTTACAGCAATTAAAGGAATGGGAAACCCAGGGATCCTTCCAAGCTAAACACCATCAAAGAAAGTGAGTCAGTACAGGTAATCGGAATGAAACCTCTAGGGGTATCCCACAAATAAAGTGGGAAGCCACGCAAGTTATCCCTGCAAAAGTCATGTGCCTTCACAAAAACTCAACAAAAGGGTTAGTGAAACAAAATAGGGTAACCAAGAGTTGCCCTCAAATCAAAATGTAATCACATAAATCATGCCCTTTCAATTCACTAAAAGCTCATAAAAAGCAACCAAAGGTAGGAGGCCTAAACCTCTTGTCAAACACATGCATCAAAAGGGTATCAAATTCACCCATAATACCTCATATATTTAGAGCATTCAAATTAAAGGCATAAAGATGATGGATATAGGGCAAACCTGATTGGAGAAGAAAAATCAAATGGCAGGGTTTGCTTGAGCTGAAAGTCTGTGAGTCAAATTGAACCTTTCAGAGTTGCCTGGAGGTTGCTGCAGAGTAGCTTGTAGGTTTCCCTTCAGGTTTTGTCCAGTGTTTTGTTCCAAGGAAACCTCAGAGTATTTTGCTTCTCTCCCTTTTTCTCAAGTGAATCTCTCGGTGTAACTCCAAGTGTCTTTTCCTCTACTGAAACCTCAGTATTTATAGACTGATTTTCGTGGGTAATGGGCTTAAATGAGGGAGACCCAAGTCCAAAATAATTTGTTATATTTTATTTATTTATTTTAATTATTTAATTAATTAATTAATTAATTAATTAATTAAATTTTTTTTTTTCGTTTTCGTTTTTTTTTTTATTATTTTTTTTTATTTATTTTTTATTTTTTAGGAAAAATGAAGGGTAAATTTTGGGGTATTACAGCTGCCCCTATTCAATCAACTGGAGACCCGGAAGGAAGATGACAGCTGCTTTCGTGCTTTCGAGGTATCAAGGGATTGAATACAATAAAAGCCCAAAATTTGCACTGAAGTGAAGTGAAGTAACAATGTCTGTCAGAATCAGCAAAGAGGTGGTCTTGAAAGAAGAATTCGTCTGGTACGGTGAGAGTCAGTTTGAATATCGAAGAAGAATATTAAACTGGATACCAAAATAAATGGTAACACAGAAATAACCATGGCTTGAATGCCGCTCATCAGTCTGAATACTGGAAAGGATTTCAATCTGAACATCGGAAAATGGGCATGAATGTCACAAGTCGCATCGACCTGAACGTCGGAAACTTCTTCGATCTGAACATCGAAAAGACTTGGCCTGAATGCCACTTCGATCTGAATATCGGGAAAACTGGCCTGAATGCCATGTCGGTCTGGATACCGGAAAACTGGCTTGAATGCCACTTCGGTCTAGATACCGGAAAACTGGCCTGAATGCCACAAGTTGCATCGACCTGAACGTCGGAAACTTCTTCGATCTGAACATCGGAAAGACTGGGCCTGAATGCCACTTCGATCTGAATATCGGGAAAACTGGCCTGAATGCCACTTCGATCTGAATATCGGAACACTAGCCTGAATGGCACTTCGATCTGAATATCGGGAAAACTGACCTGAATGCCACTTCGATCTGAATATCGGAACACTAGCCTGAATGCCACTTCGATCTGAATATCGGAACACTGGCCTGAATGCCACTTCGGTCTGGATACCGGAAAACTGGCCTGAATGCCACTTCGGTCTGGATACCGGAAAACTGGCCTGAATGCCACTTCGGTCTGGTTACCGGAACACTGGCCTGAATGCCACTTCGGTCTGGATACCGGAAAACTGGCCTGAATGCCACTTCGGTCTGAATATCGGAAATTGGCCTGAACGCCACTTCGGTCTGGATACCGGAAAACTGGCCTGAATGCCACTTCGGTCTGGATACCGGAAATTGGCCTGAACGCCACTTCGGTCTGAATACCGGAAAATTGGCCTGAATGCCACTTCGGTCTGGATACCGGAAAACTTCATGTCTGTCAGCATTGGCAGAAATAGGGAATGATAATAGAGGCGGCGCATGGGCCAATGACACTTGCTGGGGATAACAAAGGTAAGTCATGAACAATCTTCAGTCTGAGTACTGGAAACAACTTCTAGCTTATCACTTGGGATACCGAGAATGTTTTATGCTTACATGCGTATGTTTGAATTTTTCAATGGCGTAATGCTCCATGAAAATGGAAATGCTACGCGATTTGGAAGGATGCAATGCAATATGATTCTACATGCAGGGATGCGAAATGCTGGGTAGAATGCCAAGCCGGGGCAAGGGGATCTGCTGGGGAAATGATTACCATCCTCTGGGCTCTGGCCAGGCTGCTAGAGATACACACCACAATGAACTCTGTGGGGAGATGACTAGCCATGCGGTGTTCTGGCCATACTGAGACTCTGATCGGGGAAAGAATGGCATTGGAAGCCTGCTGCTGAGGAGAGCTGCAATGATTCTGGCAACCACGGTTTGCGAGAGATGACTCAGCAGGGGGAGCAAACACTGATACGGTACCGAGGTTCTGCTTCAAGAAAAGAAACCATGGATCTGGCATTGGGATTATCAATCTGGCATCGAACTCTAATGAGCAGCCACTTCTGCTGGGAAGATACAGTCTGGCACTGTCAACTCCGCTGGGGAGTGTATGTCCTGAAACAACCGCTTGGGGAAATGCGGTGGTGAGAAACTGCTGGGGATTGAAGAATCCAACGTTCTGATCAGCTCTGCAGGGATAAGACACCGAATTTGTCTGTTGGTGACTTCACTGAGGAAGATATTCACGATCATCTGCAGGGAATTTTAAGGAAATGCCCCGAGGGTATCTGTTCTGAATAGACGATCCAAAGCACTTAAAATTTACAGCAATTTTAAATGTTTATTAAGCATGTACCTGTAAAGCCCTTATGTGTCATGATGCAATGTTTATCAAAAATTCGGACGTCATTTTTGCAAACAAAACAGTAAAATGAAAATGAAAACAGAGATATACTGAATAACATGCTTTTATTGATTGAATGGCCTCTGAATAAGCATTTACATCAGGAAGAAATCCCTGGAAAGAGGTAATCGCACAAAAGATAAAAATAGAAATTAATCTAATGGCAATGTGAAATGGATTTCTATTGGGTTCCAATTCTGCTATGACTTGCCCGTCTTCAAGATCCTCCAGATGATCATCTTTCTGAAAGAGTGATTGGACTATTTCCTATCCTTCAAAAATTTCCAGTCATTGGCACGAGATGAGATTCAGAACTACTCAGAACGCAGTCATTCGCTTAATCCCTAACTTCTGCCTGGATCGCCTTTTTCGGGTTTTCAATCCACCGGGATACCCATTTTTGCCTAAGTTGCCTTTTCAGGTTTTCAACTTACCGGGTGTACAATCTTTTTTTTTATTTTTGTCCCTAATTTTTGCCCGAACCTTTTCATTTTCTTGGTTCGTCGGGATGCCCATTTTTTGCCTGGACTATTCTTTTTACTGTCCAGCGGGTCTATTTTATGGAAGTATTTTTTAACTGCATCTGAGTTCACAGGGGAAGTGAAGTTTTCACCATCCATAGTTGCAAGCATTAAGGCCCCACCATCAAAAACCTTGGTGACAATATACGGTCCATCATTGTTAGGAGTCCACTTGCCCCTATGATCTGTCTGAGGAGGAGGGATCCTTTTCAACACTAAATCTCCGACTTGGAAACAACGAGGACGCACCTTCTGATCAAAAGCTCTCTTCATCCGACTCTGATACAACTGCCCATGACAAAGGGCTGCCATTCGCTTCTCTTCGATAAGATTCAACTCATTGAACCTTGTCCGAATCCATTCAGCTTCGTCTAGCTTGATATCCAACATGACTCTTAGAGAAGGAATCTCCACTTCAACAGGTAGGACTGCTTCCATACCATACACCAGGGAGTAAGGGGTTGCCCCGGTCGATGTACGTACTGAAGTACGGTACCCATGCAAGGCGAAGGGTAGCATCTCATGCCAATCTCTGTACGTGACGACCATCTTCTGCACAATCTTCTTTATGTTCTTATTTGCCGCCTCAACAGCGCCGTTCATCTTAGGGCGGTAAGGGGAAGAGTTGTGATGCTGAATGTTGAAGTTCTGACACAACTCCTTCATCATTTTGTTATTGAGATTAGAACCATTATCAGTAATGATTCTTTCGGGAATCCCATAGCGACAAATGATTTCTTTCTTGATGAAACGGGCAACCACATGTCTGGTGACATTCGCGAACGACGCTGCCTCGACCCACTTGGTGAAATAGTCGATGGCAACAAGGATGAAGCGATGCCCATTGGAAGCAGTCGGCTCAATCTTTCCAATCATGTCAATGCCCCACATGGCAAACGGCCACAGCGAAGACATCACATTCAGAGGATTCGGCGGTACATGCACCTTATCAGCATAAATCTGGCATTTATGACACTTCCGAGCATACTTGAAACAATCTGATTCCATGGTCATCCAATAATAACCCGCTCTCAACAATTTCTTAGCCATTGCATGTCCACCGGCATGAGTACCGAAGGAACCTTCATGAACTTCCTGCATTAACATGTCCGCCTCGTGTCTGTCCACGCATCTGAGCAAAACCATGTCGAAGTTCCTCTTATACAGCACATCGTCTTTGTTCAAGAAGAAACTGCCTGCCAATCTTCTCAAAGTCTTTCTGTCATTGTTGGATGCCCCTGCAGGGTACTCTTGATTCTTCAGAAAGCACTTGATATCGTGATACCAGGGCTTGTCATCGACTACCAGTTCAGCAGCAAACACATACGCGGCCCTGTCAAGGCGCATCACATCGATCCTGGGAGCATGGTTCCAACGAATTACCTTGATCATGGAGGATAAAGTAGCAAGTGCATCTGCCATCTGGTTCTCATCACGAGGTATATGATACAATTTTACCGTTGTGAAGAAAGTCAAAAGTCTTCTCGTGTAATCTCTGTAGGGGACCAGAGTGGGCTGGAGAGTATTCCAATCACCATTCACTTGATTGATCACCAGAGCTGAATCTCCGAAGATGTCCAGAGTCTTGATTCTCAGATCAATGGCTTGCTCAATACCCAAGATACAGGCCTCGTACTCAGCTTCATTATTTGTGCACTCAAAAGTCAAACGAGCGGTGAAAGGCATGTGGGCACCCTTCGGAGTAGTAATGACAACGCCAATTCCACTACCTCTAGCATTGACAGCCCCATCAAACAACAAAGTCCACTTTTCGTTTGGATCAGGTCCCTCCTCAACAACTGGCTCTTCACAATCTTGAGGAACATGATGTCTTCATCAGGGAATTCAAAATTCATTGGCTCATAATCATCAATCGGTTGCTCGGCAAGGTAGTCTGACAGAATACTCCCTTTGATGGCCTTCTGTGACGTGTACTGAATATCATACTCTATTAAAATCATTTGCCAACGAGCGACCCTTCCGGTGAGAGCTGGCTTCTCGAATATGTATTTCACTGGATCCATCTTAGAAATCAACAAGGTAGTATGGTTCAACATATACTGTCTCAGTCGGCGAGCAGCCCAGGTCAAAGCACAGCAAGTTTTCTCAAGCTGCGAATATTTGACTTCACAGTCGGTAAACTTTTTGCTAAGGTAGTATATGGCATGCTCTTTTCGACCAGACTCGTCATGCTGTCCCAATACACACCCCATCGAGTTCTCAGTCACTGATAGGTACATTATCAGAGGTCTCCCAGGAACTGGAGGTATAAGGATCGGAGGTTTCTGTAGATACTCTTTTATCTTCTCGAAAGCCCTTTGACAATCTTCATTCCACCTGATAGCCTGATCTTTCCTCAGCAATTTGAAAATTGGCTCACACGTGGTTGTTAGGTGAGAGATGAACCTTGCAATGTAGTTCAACCTCCCTAAGAAACTATGGACTTGCTTCTCTGTTCTTGGCTCAGGCATTTCCTGTATCGCTTTTACTTTGTCGGGATCCACCTCAATCCCTTTTCCGCTAACAATAAAACCCAGCAATTTTCCCGATCTCACCCCGAAAGTGCACTTGTTCGGATTAAGTCTCAGTTTGAATTTCCTCAAACGCTCAAACAGTTTCTGCAAATTCAACAAATGTTCTTCTTCTGTCTGAGATTTGGCAATCATATCATCAACATAAACCTCGATTTCATGATGAATCATATCATGGAACAGAGTTACCATAGCTCGTTGATATGTTGCTCCGGCATTTTTCAGACCAAACGGCATCACCTTGTAGCAGAAGGTGCCCCATGGGGTTATGAAAGTTATCTTTTCCATGTCTTCTGGTGCCATCTTGATTTGGTTATAGCCAGAAAAGCCATCCATGAAGGAGAATACCGAGACCTGAGCTGTATTATCCACCAAAACGTCGATGTGAGGTAATGGGAAATCATCTTTAGGGCTAGCTCTGTTCAGATCCCGGTAGTCGACACACATCCGTACCTTTCCGTCCTTCTTAGGTACTGGGACGATGTTCGGAACCCATGGCGGATAATTGGTGACTGCTAGAAACCCTGCATCCAACTGCTTTTGCACTTCTTCCTTTATCTTGACAGCCATCTCTGGTCTTGTTCTTCTGAGCTTCTGCTTGACCGGAGGACAACCTTCTTTGAGAGGCAAGCGGTGTACCACGATGTCTGTGTCCAGCCCAGGCATGTCCTGATAAGACCAGGCGAAGATGTCAACGTATTCTTACAGCAATTCAATCAGCCCTTTCTTCACATTATCTTCCAAAGCAGCCCCTATTTTGATTTCTCTCTTGGCGTCTTCGGTGCCGAGATTAATCACTTCAACAGACTCTTGATGCGGTTGAATAACCCTTTCCTCTTGTTTCAATAACCTGGTAAGTTCTTCAGGGAGTTCACAATCTTCATCATCCTCTTCTTCAGCTTGAAAGATTGGATTTTCAAAGTCGAAGCGAGCCATAGCAGAACCGTTATCAATAGGATCCGGTGATGTGCATTTGCATGAGTGATGGTATGTGCTTATGAGTGTGAAAGAAAAAAGTGGAAACTAAACAAAACATTGCCATTTTTTTATTTTGAAAAACTGCAAAAATAGAAAGACAGGGAACGAAATATTTGAATGCAAAAATACGTCCTTTATTTATGATAAAAAATGCAAGTGTCACATAGATGGGCCCTACAATGAGTCATTACGCCCTGGGCGGAACGTAAGACTTGGATATGCATGAATAAACAAAGAAAATTACTCTTCAAGAAGAGTGACTTGGATAACTCTTCAGAAGACCAATTGTTGATGACTTCACCCGGGATCCTCGGACGCACCCAGTTGTCAATGTCACAATCACTATCCCCATCTTCTTCGTTGACTGCAGAGACTTGACCATACTGAATGATGCCAGCGCTGGAGAAAGTAATCGGCCCCTGAAGTGTCTGAGGTGTTGAAGTACACACATCCGAAACATCGGAATCAAGTTCAGCAAGTACATCAGAATCAAACGCCATGTTTGGAATATCAGCGACAACATCATCATGGATCACAGAATCAGTAGGAACAACATCTGCGAATTCATCAATAGCATCTTCAAACACTTCTTCCTCAACCCCTTCCACAAACTCTTGGACAGACAAATCTTCAACCTGGAGGATACCTTTGTCGAGCAAGGCCTGGATACCCTGCTGTAGTTTCAAACAACCTCCACTCCGAGTAGCACAATCCAAACAAACCTTCCCACAACCGGGGAAAACATCGGCCTTCAGCAAGCATCCTTTGATATCCAACAATGGAGTCTTCAGCTTCAACACATCCTTAATGGACTTGGCTTCTCCCTCTACCATGTTAACGTTTGCACCACCATGCTGGGGCATGGGATTGTTAACGACATTCGGAGCCGGTGCAAGGTCGATGGCCTTTGAATCTATGAGGTCTTGAACTACGTGCTTAAAAGCTTTACAGTTCTCAATGTCATGGCCAGGTGCCCCAGAGTGGAAGCTACACCTAGCGTTGGCGTCGTAACCCACCGGAAGTCTACCAATAGGAGGAGCCAGAGTGCGCAATTGCACAAGTTGTAGTTGTTGAAGACTAGAAAGTAACTGGGCGTACGACATTAGAAGGGTGTCGAAACGCCGGTCCATCATCCTTTGCCTCTGTTGATAAGCGGGTCTGTTACCTGGTTGTTGCTGCTGTTGATACTGAGCTGGTTGACGTTGTGATTGTTGTTGTTGTAGTGGTGCTGCAGCTGGAATGGTCACCCCTGCGGCAGTACCTGTTATGCAAGACATGCTAATGAATATGCAAATGCAATGACATGTTTATCAATTCCAAAGGTATTCTACCCCCTTGATTCCAGTCTCACATTTGATAAACAGTGTAAGAAAAGACTAAGCCGTTGATGAGAACCAAGAAAATTCCAACTAGAATCAAGTGGAAGATATAAACCCCACAGAAATGGATAAACATGTGTGAATGATATGAATGCAAATGATGTGATGCAACGATGTGAATGCAATGCAGTGGCATGTCAATCAAGATTGCTGTATCTGCTTGAACATCTGTCAGGTTGCACTGTCTGGAGAGAAATTAAGAGCACGCCAAACAAAGGTCATGGGATGGATCATGTTATCCTTAATATCAACCACCCATTTTGGCGGATTATGGTTTACACCTTATCAATACCCGAGTTTCATTGATATTAAGGATACCTGATCGGATCAACCATGAATCAAGGGTTTGTCGCAAGTCACGAGCATGGAGTTTAGGTTAAGAACCACCCAAAAGGAGTGTACTAAGGTTTAAACCTGCCAAACATGTTCTACAAAAGGTTCCCATAGTCATAATCCCATCTTTCGGATATTATCAGAGGAACGACTACTCGTATTCCAACAATATTCTCAAGAGAGACTCTTATGAGTGTAGTATCGCGTAACAATCGTATCAAATCTTACATTTGAACGACTTTCGCACTACGTCCTACGAATAGGCCAAGATGGGTTAGGTAAACTAAGTTCCTTGGCTTCTTAGGTCTATATTGGAACAAGTAATGTCTAACCACAACTTACTTATGTGACATTATTGATCTCAACATGACCTCCACCAAGTGAATGGGCTTGCAAGTCAACTCGCTAAGGAATACTCCACACAAGTTGACAGGACTATGCCATTCTCCTATCTTAAGTGCACTCGAGTTCGGGTATAGAACTCATCTCACAAAGATCACCAAGCAGCCATAGCCAACCAACAGATACAACAATGATATGTACACAATGCAATAAGGTAAAGCAGGTAAATAAATAACTGTACAAAAGCATGAACACCCAATAAACAAACAAACTACAAAAGCTAGGAGGGACTCGCTTAGGGAAGATGGACCAGCAAGAGGTCAACTTCTTAATGTCCCCAGCAGAGTCGCCAGCTGTCGCAACCTGAAAAATACAGTGCGAAAAAAAACAACCGGCGAAAGAAAATGACAGAAGAGTCGCCACCGTGCGTTATTTATCCCAAGGGAGGGAAAGGAAACGCTCGAAGTAAACCTGAAAAAGGAAAGGACAAGACGGGGTCTCGCAACCAAATCTTGGGTTCGGGAGTCGGTTACGCGAAGGGAAGGTATTAGCACCCCTACGCATCCGTAGTACTCTACGGGATCCACTTTTGTAGTTCTTGTCTAAAGGGTGTGAGTTTATCTTGTGCTGTTTACCAAAAAAAAAAGGGTTAAATGAAAATGACTCGCGTGGATGTCGCATCCACTGCATACGTATCTCATCTGAATATGAGAATCAGAGTCTTCGTAGCTCGGCTGACCTATGGGTTGGGGGGATGTGTGCTCGCTAAGACATCGCGTCTTATGCCTACGTATCTCATCTGGAATGAGAATCAGAGCAAGCCGTAGTTCGGCTAACTACGGGGTTATGGATTGGGTTTTGGACGAACGACGTCACTACGCAATCTACCGAATGCTCGACCTTTGGAGACTTACTCGCCTGTAGTAGAAGGAGTAAACGTGTTGCTTTGGGTTTTAGGGTTTGGGATGCTCGAGGGCAAACAGGCAGTCCTTGACGAAGGAACCGCGCTACATGTGGGGATATGAATACAAAACACAAAACATGTATCTCAAAGTAAAATGCCACCAAGGGGCTCAAACATTGCCTCCTATCGAGGTCTTCCAGCTAAGAAAGCGATAAAGTATGAGAAAGGGAAAAAATTACCACACGGATAAAGATCCGAAGTTACAGCAATTAAAGGAATGGGAAACCCAGGGATCCTTCCAAGCTAAACACCATCAAAGAAAGTGAGTCAGTACAGGTAATCGGAATGAAACCTCTAGGGGTATCCCACAAATAAAGTGGGAAGCCACGCAAGTTATCCCTGCAAAAGTCATGTGCCTTCACAAAAACTCAACAAAAGGGTTAGTGAAACAAAATAGGGTAACCAAGAGTTGCCCTCAAATCAAAATGTAATCACATAAATCATGCCCTTTCAATTCACTAAAAGCTCATAAAAAGCAACCAAAGGTAGGAGGCCTAAACCTCTTGTCAAACACATGCATCAAAAGGGTATCAAATTCACCCATAATACCTCATATATTTAGAGCATTCAAATTAAAGGCATAAAGATGATGGATATAGGGCAAACCTGATTGGAGAAGAAAAATCAAATGGCAGGGTTTGCTTGAGCTGAAAGTCTGTGAGTCAAATTGAACCTTTCAGAGTTGCCTGGAGGTTGCTGCAGAGTAGCTTGTAGGTTTCCCTTCAGGTTTTGTCCAGTGTTTTGTTCCAAGGAAACCTCAGAGTATTTTGCTTCTCTCCCTTTTTCTCAAGTGAATCTCTCGGTGTAACTCCAAGTGTCTTTTCCTCTACTGAAACCTCAGTATTTATAGACTGATTTTCGTGGGTAATGGGCTTAAATGAGGGAGACCCAAGTCCAAAATAATTTGTTATATTTTATTTATTTTTTTTAATTATTTAATTAATTAATTAATTAATTAATTTTTTTTTTTTCGTTTTCGTTTTTTTTTTTTTTTTTTTTTTCGTTTTCGTTTTTTTTTTTTTTTTTAATTTTTTTTTTAGGAAAAATGAAGGGTAAATTTTGGGGTATTACAATTGGTACCAAGTGGATCTACAAAAACAAATCTGATGAGAAAGGAGTAATTACTAGGAACAAAGCAAGACTAGTAGCTCAAGGATACACTCAAGTAGAAGGGGTATATTTTGATGAGACATTTGCTCCTGTGGCTAGACTTGAGTCCATCAGATTGCTGTTGGGGGTAACATGCATCCTGAAGTTTAAGCTATTCCAAATGGATGTGAAGAGTGCATTCTTGAATGGCTACCTGAATGAAGAAGTCTATGTGGAACAACCTAAAGGGTTCTGTGATCCTAACCAACCTGAGCATGTATACAAGTTGAGGAAAGCCTTGTATGGGTTGAAACAAGCACCTAGAGCATGATATGAAAGGTTAACCGAATTTCTGACCTCAAATGGATACAGAAAGGGTGGCATAGATAAAACCTTGTTTGTGAAGGATGAAGAAGGCAAAATCATGATAGCTCAAATCTATGTTGATGATATAGTCTTTGGTGGAATGTCAGAACAAATGGTTCAACAATTTGTTCACCAGATGCAGTCTGAGATTGAAATGAGTCTAGTGGGAGAACTGACCTATTTTCTTGGAATGCAAGTAAACCAAATGGAGGACTCTATGTTTCTCTCCCAAAGCAAGTATGCCAAGAACATAGTTAAGAAGTTTGGTATGGATAATGCTAGGCACAAGAGGACTCCTGCTCCCACTCATCTGAAGATAACCAAAGATGATGGAGGGCCTAGTGTTGATCAATGCCTGTATAGAAGCATGATAGGTAGCCTGCTGTACCTAACTGCAAGTAGACCTGACATTTCTTATGCAGTTGGAGTGTGTGCCAGATATCAAGCAGAGCCTAAGGTGAGCCACTTGAATCAAGTCAAACGGATCCTCAAGTACGTCAATGGGACATGTGACTATGGGATGCTGTACTCACATGGGTCTGAGCCGGTCCTATCTGGGTATTGTGATGCAGACTGGGCTGGGAGTGCTGATGACAGAAAAAGCACATCAGGTGGATGCTTCTTTTTAGGAGACAACCTCATATCTTGGTTCAGCAAGAAGCAGAACTGTGTCTCTCTATCCACTGCAGAGGCTGAATACATAGCAGCTGGAAGCAGTTGTTCCCAACTGGTTTGGATGAAACAGATGCTCACTGAGTACAATGTCACTCAAAATGTCATGACATTGTTCTGTGATAATCTCAGTGCCATCAATATCTCCAAGAATCCCATCCAACACAACAGGACCAAACATATTGACATTAGGCACCACTTCATCAGAGATCTGGTGGAAGACAAGGTGATCACTTTGGAACATGTAGCCACGGAGCTTCAACTGGCTGACATATTTACAAAGGCTCTGGATGCTGCTCAGTTTGAAAACTTAAGGAGCAAACTGGGAATATGTCTCTCTGAGGCCTTATAGCAACCACTGATGTTTGGGATAAATTGTTTGATATCTCTGCCTATTAAACAATTTGTACTAGGCTATGATTGGTCACCAGATCATAGCTATGCTGTAACACCCTTCTAAAATACCCCAATTATTTAATAACAACAACAAATATATATATATATATATTAGAGTAATCAT
Source organism: Lathyrus oleraceus (assembly GCF_024323335.1). Lineage (NCBI taxonomy): Eukaryota > Viridiplantae > Streptophyta > Magnoliopsida > Fabales > Fabaceae > Lathyrus > Lathyrus oleraceus. Next base: position 386,034,507 of record NC_066583.1, read on the forward strand.
GCACCAAGGGTGTCACACAACATTTCACACCATAAAACTGTCATGCTCTTTATTCAATCAAAATAAACATTTTTGTTTGCATAATTCGCAGCGGATATAAATCAACCGACCATTCCAACGTATAACATATTACAGATAAAAAGGTTCAACAATCAACAATAAAACAATTAAAACATCCCGTCCCGATGTTACATCTATCAGAGCACGACCCACTAAGTAGACTACTCTAGACTCCAAGCATTAGCTTCTACTCAACTCACTGCTCATTACCTGAAAAATAGTTGTAAGGGTGAGTTCCTCAATCGATATAACAAACATTATAAATTATCATGTTATGTTAAGTAAATTTACACGTTAATCACCCTAATCATATCATGCATTCAGTAACGGCACATCAACTCAAATATCATACTCAATAACAACGTAAAATGCAACTCAATAACGACATAAAATGCAACTCAAATGAGACTCGACTCGTCATGCATGTGGTACCATTCGGAGTAAAACTCCCAACTTAAAATCATTGCCATTTTAGTGGGCATCAAGGCATAATCCTTCAACTTTCAACTTAAAATTTGCCAATCCAGGCCAACGTGGTGTGAGCAAAGCTCCGATTTTTGCCAATCCAGGCCAACGTGGTGTGAGCAAAGCTCCGACTTAATGCATATGAATGTACATGGCATACACGACTTTAAATTCCGACAACATAATAATAACAGCAACACAACAATGTTTTCAACATAATCAACTTATAATCAACGTTGGCTCATCAAGCCTACAACTCAGTATTTTCAACAACTTAACACAACTTATCAACATATTTGTATCAACACTTCATAACATAACCCAACAAAATTACTCATCAAAATTAACGATAATAGGCCAATCACCAATTATGTTCACAACGTTAAAATACCAAATTTTCCAATTTCCAACAGTGTTAACCGGTTAACGCCCTGGGTTAACCGGTTAACGCAGGACAAAATACACTTTCTGGCAAAACGCAACAGTGTTAACCGGTTAACACCCTGGGTTAACCGGTTAACGCAGGCAAAACAGCAGTCCCTGCGCTAACACAAGGCAGAATGCAGAGTTCTCCGCATTTTCCGCCGTTGGAGGACTTCCGGACCTCCGATTCCAATTCCGTAAAAAGCTATACGTTCGGAAATTCACAACTAACCCAAACACATATTCAATTACAGCCTAAACACAGTTTCATCCAACGTAATTTTCCAGCATTCATAATCCCAATTAGGGTCAATTCAACGGCTATCACTACCCATGACATGTTAATCTATAATACCCATCAAACGACGATAAACCCCCCTTACCTGAGTTAATCCGGCAAAATCTCTAAGCTCCAAGCTCTTCTCCAACCTTTGCTCTCTGGTTCTTCCTCTTTGCCCCTTTCTCCTCTTCTCTGCAGCTTCTCAGTTTTCACGTAAAACCCTTTACCAACAATGAAAACCCTTTTTCTTATTCCAACTTATATATTTTCCAAAATAATAATAATAATAATCCAATAATATTTCCAATTAATTAATTAAATTAATAAATATTATATTAATTCAAATTAAATAATTAGCCTTATTTTATCGGGGTGTTACAACTCTCCCCCACTAAAAGAGATTTCGTCCTCGAAAACATACCTCAAGCGAACAACTCTGGGTAAGACTCCTTCATCTGACTCTCCAGTTCCCAAGTCACATTGCCACCTGCTGGTCCTCCCCAGGCTACTTTCACTAAGGCAATCTCTTTACCCCGCAACTGCTTCAACTCTCGATCCTCAATCCTCATAGGCGATATTTCAACAGTCAGGTTATCTCTCACCTGTACATCATCTACTTGGATCACATGCGACGGATCATGAATGTACCTCCTCAACTGAGACACATGAAAAACCTCATGCAAATTCGCAAGTGACGGCGGTAAAGCGATACGATAGGCTACCTCTCCTATCCTCTCCAAAATCTGATAAGGACCAATAAATCGAGGTGTCAACTTCTTTGACTTCAAAGCTCGACCAACCCCAGTTATCGGAGTAACACGAAGGAACACGTGATCTCCCTCTCGGAACTCAAGTGACTTCCTCCTCTTATCATGATAACTCTTCTGACGACTCTGAGCAATTCTCATCTTCTCTTGAATCATCTTAATCTTTTCTGTAGTCTGTTGAACAATCTCCGGTCCAACCACAACACTCTCACCGGACTCATACCAACATAAAGGTGTCCGACATCTCCTACCATACAAAGCTTCAAACGGTGCCATACCAATACTCGAATGAAAACTATTGTTGTAGGTAAACTCAATCAAAGGTAAATAACAATCCCAAGCACCTCCCTTTTCCAAAACGCAAGCTCTCAACAGATCCTCTAGCGACTGAATCGTCCTCTCAGTCTGACCATCAGTCTGCGGATGATATGCAGAACTCAATCTCAGCTTAGTTCCCAAAGCCTTCTGCAAACCTTCCCAGAATTTCGATGTAAATCTAGGATCTCTGTCCGAAACAATACTCGACGGAATACCATGCAAACTTACAATTTTCTCAATATACAACTCAGCTAATTTCTCTAACGGATAATCCATTCTAATCGGAATGAAATGAGCCGATTTTGTCAATCTGTCAACAATCACCCAAATAGCTTCAAAATTCTTAATTGTTCTCGGTAAACCCGAAACAAAATCCATACTGATACTATCCCACTTCCACTCTGGAATAGCCAACGGTTGCATTAGCCCAGACGGCTTCTGATGCTCAATCTTTGACTTCTGACAAGTCAAACAGGAATAAACAAAACTCGCAATTTCTCTTTTCATTCCCGGCCACCAAAATAACTTTTTCAAATCATGATACATCTTCGTAGCTCCAGGATGAATACTCAGGCCACTACGATGTCCCTCTTCAAGAATGCTCTTCTTAAGTTCAATAACATCCGGAATACACACCCGATTACCAAATTTCAAAACATCATTCTCATCAACTCTGAATTCACCACCTTGACCCTGATTCACCAGAGTCAACTTATCAACCAAAAGCACATCGGATTTCTGACCCTCTCTGATCTCATCCAGAATACCACTTGTGAACTTCAACATTCCCAATTTAACACTATTGTGAGTACTCTCACACACCAAACTCAAGTCTCTAAACTGCTCAATTAAATCCAATTCCTTAACCATTAGCATAGACATATGTAATGATTTCCGACTCAATGCATCAGCCACTACGTTTGCTTTACCCGGATGGTAATTCAAACCAAAGTCATAATCCTTCAGAAACTCTAACCATCTTCTCTGTCTCATATTCAGCTCTTTCTGATCAAACAAATACTTTAAACTTTTATGGTCACTGAAAACCTCAAATCTTGACCCGTACAAGTAATGCCTCCATAACTTCAGAACAAACACCACAGCAGCCAACTCTAAATCGTGCGTCGGATAGTTCCTCTCATGAACTCTCAGCTGTCTTGAAGCATAAGCTATAACCTGCTTATTCGGCATCAACACGCCACCCAAACCCAACAATGAAGCATCACAGTAAACCTCAAATGGTTCCGACGAACTCGGTAATATCAGAATAGGAGCAGTAGTTAACCTTCTCTTTAACTCTTGGAAACCTTCTTCACATTTTGAGTCCCAAACAAACGCTTGCCCCTTTCTAGTCAACATCGTCAACGGTAACGCCAACTTAGAAAATCCCTCAATGAACTTTCTATAATAACCAGCCAAACCAAGGAAACTTCGAATCTCAGCAACAGACTTCGGAGCTTCCCACTTAGATACCGCTTCTATCTTAGAAGGATCAACAGCAACACCACCTCTTGAAATCACATGACCAAGAAAACTAACCTCTTCTAACCAAAATTCACACTTTGACAGTTTAGCAAATAACTTCTTTTCTCGGAGGACTTCTAAAACCACTCTCAAATGCTCAGCATGCTCTTCTTCAGATTTCGAATACACCAAAATGTCATCAATAAACACCACAACAAACTTGTCTAGGTACGGATGGAAAATCCTATTCATATACTCCATAAATACCCCAGGCGCATTAGTCACACCAAAAGGCATCACAGAATACTCATAATGTCCATACCTTGTTCTGAAAGCAGTCTTCTGAATATCCTCAGTTTTCACACGGATTTGATGATACCCAGATCTCAAATCTATTTTGCTGAACACACTTGCACCAACCAACTGATCCATCAAATCATCAATCCTCGGCAAAGGATACCGATTCTTGATCGTCACTTTATTCAGTTGCCTGTAGTCCACACACAACCTCATAGTACCTTCCTTCTTCTTAACCAATAGCACTGGTGCACCCCACGGTGACACACTCGGACGAATAAATTTCTTATCCAGCAGATCTTCCAACTGACTCTTCAATTCAGTTAACTCAACAGCAGACATACGGTACGAAGCCATCGATATCGGCCTAGTACCAGGTACCAAATCAATCGAGAACTCCACTTCGCGCTCTGGCGGTAATTCATTCACCTCTTCCGGAAACACATCAGGAAAATCACACACCACGGCTAGATCGCCAATCACCAGTTTATCTTTAGCCTCCAAAGTCGCTAACAACATAAACAACTCTGCCCCATCAGCTACTTCCTCATTCACTTGCCTTGCTGATAGAAACAAACTCTTTCCCTCCTCAACCTCAGGAAAGACCACCGTCTTATCAAAACAATTGATAGAAACTCGGTTAAACACCAACCAGTTCATACCCAGAATAACATCAATCTGCACTAGTGGAAGACACACTAGGTCCATCCCAAAGTCTCTACCAAAAATACTCAAAGGACAGTTTAAACAAACTGAAGTAGTAGTCACTGAACCCTTCGCAGGAGTATCAATTACCATACTACCAAACATCTCAGATATTTCTAACTTAAGTTTCACAGCACAATCCAAAGATATAAAGGAATGAGTCGCACCTGTGTCAATAATAGCTACAAGAGGAAAGCCATTAATATAACACGTACCTCGGATAAGTCTGTCCTCACTGGAGGTTTGAGTTCCGGTCAATGCGAACACCTTCCCAGTCTGAGATTTCTTCGGCTTCTGACACTGACTTCCAATATGCCCTTCTTCGCCACAATTAAAACAAATCACTTCCTTGTGCTTGCAATCAGCTATTGCATGACCAGTCTTACCACAACGAAAACATCTCTTTACTTCAACAGTGCATACATTACTCTTATGACCAGCCTGACCACATTTGAAACAAACTATACCAACAGGAGCACCTCCCCCACTAGTCCTCTGAGCCGGAGCAGCTCCTTGTTTCCCTCTTCCCACTGGAGCATCATACGGCTTGCCACGATTTTGATGTTGCTTGCCCCTGCGGTCACTGACAATCTTGTAATGAGCATTATTGTCTTCTTCAAATATCCTGCAACTATCAACCAATTCAGTAAAAATGCGTATCTTCTGATACCCAACAGCCTTCTTAATTTCAGAGCGCAATCCGTTTTCAAACTTGATGCACTTTGAAAATTCAGCACCAGCACCAGTGTAATGAGGATAAAATTTGGACAGCTCCACAAATTTTGCAGCATAATCAGTGACAGACATGTTTCCTTGCTTCAGCTCAAGGAACTCAATTTCCTTCTTACCACGGACATCTTCCGGATAATACTTTCTCATGAATTCCCTACGGAATACATCACAAGTAACAACTTCACCTGCCACGGTCAACCTCTCGTGAGTCTCTAGCCACCAGTCATCAGCTTCGACTGCTAGCATGTGAGTACCATACCGAACCTTCTGAGCTGGAGTGCAATCCATAACACGGAAGATTCTCTCAATCTCTTTCAACCATCCCAAGGCTGCATCTGGATCATGCTTCCCCTTAAACACCGGCGGATTCTCTCTCTGAAAAGTCGCCAAGCTACGTGATCCAGCATCTCCACCAGCATTTGGCAAGTTCTGCACAACTTTGGCCATCGCTTGCATTGCGGCAGCCATTGCAGCGTCATTCCTTCCAGCCATTTCAACTTATCACTACAACACAACTTAAAAGTTAGACTAGTAACAATTACATAATTGTTAGACAGTAACGACACGACAACTGGCCGGACAGACCAACCTGCTCTGATACCACTAATGTAACACCCTTCTAAAATACCCCAATTATTTAATAACAACAACAAATATATATATATATATATATATATATATATATATATCAGAGTAATCATGCACCAAGGGTGTCACACAACATTTCACACCATAAAACTATCATGCTCTTTATTCAATCAAAATAAACATTTTTGTTTGCATAATTCGCAGCGGATATAAATCAACCGACCATTCCAACGTATAACATATTACAGATAAAAAGGTTCAACAATCAACAATAAAACAATTAAAACATCCCGTCCCGATGTTACATCTATCAGAGCACGACCCACTAAGTAGACTACTCTAGACTCCAAGCATTAGCTTCTACTCAACTCACTGCTCATTACCTGAAAAATAGTTGTAAGGGTGAGTTCCTCAATCGATATAACAAACATTATAAATTATCATGTTATGTTAAGTAAATTTACACGTTAATCACCCTAATCATATCATGCATTCAGTAACGGCACATCAACTCAAATATCATACTCAATAACAACGTAAAATGCAACTCAATAACGACATAAAATGCAACTCAAATGAGACTCGACTCGTCATGCATGTGGTACCATTCGGAGTAAAACTCCCAACTTAAAATCATTGCCATTTTAGTGGGCATCAAGGCATAATCCTTCAACTTTCAACTTAAAATTTGCCAATCCAGGCCAACGTGGTGTGAGCAAAGCTCCGATTTTTGCCAATCCAGGCCAACGTGGTGTGAGCAAAGCTCCGACTTAATGCATATGAATGTACATGGCATACACGACTTTAAATTCCGACAACATAATAATAACAGCAACACAACAATGTTTTCAACATAATCAACTTATAATCAACGTTGGCTCATCAAGCCTACAACTCAGTATTTTCAACAACTTAACACAACTTATCAACATATTTGTATCAACACTTCATAACATAACCCAACAAAATTACTCATCAAAATTAACGATAATAGGCCAATCACCAATTATGTTCACAACGTTAAAATACCAAATTTTCCAATTTCCAACAGTGTTAACCGGTTAACGCAGGACAAAATACACTTTCTGGCAAAACGCAACAGTGTTAACCGGTTAACGCCCTGGGTTAACCGGTTAACGCAGGCAAAACAGCACATTTTCACAATTTATAACAGTGTTAACCGGTTAACACCCTGGGTTAACCGGTTAACGCAGGCAAAACAGCAGTCCCTGCGCTAACACAAGGCAGAATGCAGAGTTCTCCGCATTTTCCGCCGTTGGAGGACTTCCGGACCTCCGATTCCAATTCCGTAAAAAGTTATACGTTCGGAAATTCACAACTAACCCAAACACATATTCAATTACAGCCTAAACACAGTTTCATCCAACGTAATTTTCCAGCATTCATAATCCCAATTAGGGTCAATTCAACGGCTATCACTACCCATGACATGTTAATCTATAATACCCATCAAACGACGATAAACCCCCCTTACCTGAGTTAATCCGGCAAAATCTCTAAGCTCCAAGCTCTTCTCCAACCTTTGCTCTCTGGTTCTTCCTCTTTGCCCCTTTCTCCTCTTCTCTGCAGCTTCTCAGTTTTCACGTAAAACCCTTTACCAACAATGAAAACCCTTTTTCTTATTCCAACTTATATATTTTCCAAAATAATAATAATAATAATCCAATAATATTTCCAATTAATTAATTAAATTAATAAATATTATATTAATTCAAATTAAATAATTAGCCTTATTTTATCGGGGTGTTACATATGCTACCTGCAACAAGGGTGGTTACAGGAGCGTAAGGAGACACCCTACCGTGAGAAGGCCAATGTATCTGCAGGAGTTCAAGGATGCTGTTCATGCAGGAGTGGTTCTGGATGTCAGAAACAACATCATGACATCTGATATGGTGGTACCTACTGTAAAGCAAAAGTGGGTGATTACTTGATCAAAGCTGTGAAGCAAGATCAAGTGGATGGTAACTTGGTTGAAACTGTGAAGTAAAACCAAGTCTGTAACTCTGTCGTTAGTCTCTGGTCATGTTGTTGGCTTTGGCAACATTTTTGACAAAAAGGGGGAGTAACCCCTGAACAAACAGAGTGGGTGTCTCTACAACAGACACTCATGGGTCTCTACAACAGACTCTCAGGACGACAGATTTCTCCCCTGCAGCAAGTGTGTGTGAGTGTGCTGCCACTCTGAGTGTATTAGCTAGTATTATTTCCTGCTAGGTGTGTGATTCCGCTGCTGTGAACTCTGTTATGGGGATCAAAGTGTTTTAGCCAAAAATTTGCCAAAGGGGGAGTTTGTAGGTGTTTAATTGGCTGGATTATATGGTAAAACACTAGATGGTTACTAATGTCTTGACTGATGTCATGACATGTATGTGTGACTACAGTGTAGTTACTGCAGGACTAGCTAACACAGGATTTATTGAATGTCAAACTGGATGCTGTGACATTCATACCTGTCAACAGATACTAAGGAATAGAACAGCAGGTGTTCTATTAGAATTTAGTATCTATTTCCAGTCTGGTTATCAAGGAAAGACCAGACCTGGCATAAGGCCTACTGACTGAATGTCAAACTGGATGTTATGACATTCATCATTGACAGCAGCTGCTGAAGATTAGATAGAGTGGTGTTCTGCTGTACTTCAGCATGTAACTTAGTTTGTTCTTCAAAAAGAATAACAGAACTAACTTAAGGCCAATTGTGTAAATGTTAAGTTGGACACTTTGACATTTATTAATGTAAGCTTTCACTATAGTATGGTCATTTTGATCATGTACAGGTCAGCAAAATTGTACAGTCTGTTTTCTGGAAAAACAGACTCAGCATATGGACCTTGATGTCAAGCTGAATGTCGTGACATTCATGCCTGACAGCATATGCTATATTGTAGGTTGTTCAGTTTTCTGTTTCAGCTTTTTCTCAGGCTATTCTTCAGGAAGTCAACAGCTTAGAGAAAAACCAGGAAATCAACAACCAATCTACATTCAATGAACCTAACAAATAGCCTATTTGTTAGTAACCTAAATGTTGAATTTATGGAAACTTGTGTGACCTTAAATTCAGGAGAATACAGGTGCAAAAGCCCAGGATACTGCAATATAAAAGGAAGGCGTTCCTTCATTCAGTTTCAGGGATTTTGAGGCGTGAAGATTTTGTGTGTCCATCATACTTCACTGCTGTATTTTTGTGAGTCTTGTATTAGACGTATCTTGTAAGCCAAGTCATTATCAAGTAGATGATAGCTTTGGCATAGGGTGTTCATTGAGTTGTAAGTGTTGTGTCACTCAAAGCTTTTAAGCATGAGTGCTGTGTATCTTGATTAAAGCTGTGAAGCACAATCAAGAGTTGTTTGAAGTGTGACTTCAACTTGTCTTTAATATTGTTTAAAGATAGTAATCACTGAGGTGATTGAGGGGGAGTGAGTAGGAACTCTGATCTTAGGTTAAGATTGAAATTGCATTGGGTAGGGATTAAGTGATAAGTTGTAAACGGGTGAGTTTAGCTTTGAATTGATACTACTAATAGTGGATTTCCTCCTTGGCTTGGTAGCCCCCAGACGTAGGTCATGTTGGACTGAACTGGGTGAACAATTACTTGTGTTATTTACTGCACTTACTGTTAAGTTCTGCATAATCCCTGTCTGTGCAGAATTGGATGTCATAACAACCAGTGTGACATCCAAAGTCTGATAACTAGAATTTCAATTTGCATATCCATCCGCATGTCTTGCATAACAGGTATTGCCACAGTGTTCTCAGTTGTTTGGTGTTCCACTATTAGGGTAGATGACTCAGAAATTCACCGATATGGTACCCGAAGGAATCAACAAAGAAGGTGGGGATAGTGATTGCGACATTGATAACTGGGTGCGTCCGAGGATCCCGGGTGAAGTCATCAACAATTGGTCTTCTGAAGAGATTGTCCAAGCCACTTTTCTGGAGGAGTAATTTTCTTTGTTTATTCATGCATATCCAAGTCTTACGTTCCGCCCAGGGCGTAATGACTCATTGTAGGGCTCATCTATGTGGACACCTGCATTTTTTATCATCAATAAAGGACGTCTTTTTGCATTCAAATATTTTGTTCACGGTTTTTCCATTTTTGCAGTTTTCAAAAATAAAAAAATATTTGGCAATGTTTTGTTTAGTTTTCATTTTTTCACACTCATAAGCACATACCATCACTCACGCAGATGCACATCACCGGATCCTATTGATAACGATTCTTCTATGGCTCACTTCGACTTTGAAAATCCAATCTTTCAAGCTGAAGAAGAGGGTGATGAAGACTGTGAACTCCCTGAAGAACTTACCAGGTTATTAAAACAGGAGGAAAGGGTCATTCAATCGCATCAAGAGTCTGTTGAAGTGATTAATCTCGGCACCGAGGACGCCAAGAGAGAAATCAAGATAGGGACTGCTTTGGAAGATAATGTGAAGAAGGGGCTGATTGAATTGCTACAAGAGTATGTTGACATCTTCGCCTGGTCTTATCAGGACATGCCCGGGCTTGACACAGATATCGTGGTACACCGTTTGCCTCTCAAAGAGGATTGTCCTCGGGTCAAGCAGAAGCTCAGAAGAACAAGACAAGAGATGGCTGTCAAGATAAAGGAAGAAGTGCAAAAACAGTTGGATACAGGGTTTCTAGCAGTCACAAATTATCCGCCATGGGTTGCAAATATCGTTCCAGTACCTAAGAAGGATGGAAAGGTACGGATGTGTGTTGACTACCGGGATCTGAACAGAGCTAGTCCTAAAGATGATTTCCCATTACCTCACATCGACGTTTTGGTGGATAACACAGCTCAGTTCTCGGTATTCTCCTTCATGGATGGCTTTTCTGGCTATAATCAAATTAAGATGGCACCAGAAGACATGGAGAAGACAACATTCATAACCCCATGGGGCACCTTCTGCTACAAGGTGATGCCGTTTGGTCTGAAAAATGCCGGAGCAACATATCAACGAGCGATGGTGACTCTTTTCCATGATATGATTCATCATGAAATCGAGGTTTATGTTGATGATATGATTGCCAAATCTCAGACGGAAGAAGAACATTTGGTGAATTTGCAGAAATTGTTTGAGCGTTTGAGAAAATTCAAGCTGAGGCTTAATCCGAACAAGTGTACTTTTGGGGTGAGATCTGGAAAACTATTGGGTTTTATTGTTAGTGAAAAAGGGATTGAGGTGGATCCAGCCAAAGTGAAAGCGATACAGGAAATGCCTGAGCCAAGAACAAAGAAACAAGTCTGTGGTTTCTTAGGAAGGTTGAACTACATTGCAAGGTTCATCTCTCACCTAACAGCCACGTGTGAGCCAATTTTCAAATTGTTGAGAAAAGATCAGGCCATCAGGTGGAATGATGATTGCCAAAGGGCTTTCGAGAAGATAAAAGAGTATTTGCAGAATCCTCATATCCTTATGCCTCCGGTCCCAGGGAGACCGCTGATTATGTATTTGACAGTACTAGACAATTCCATGGGTTGTGTTCTCGGTCAACACGACAAGACAGGTAGGAAAGAGCATGTCATCTACTACCTGAGTAAGAAATCCACAGATTGCGAGTCGAGATACTCGATGCTTGAAAAGACATGTTGTGCACTTGCATGGGCTGCTAAGCGTTTGAGACAATACATGCTGTCTCACACAACCTTACTGATCTCCAAGATGGATCTAGTCAAGTATATATTTGAGAAGCCAGCTCTCACCAGAAGGGTTGCTCGTTGGAAAATGGCACTGACAGAGTATGATATCCAGTATACATCCCATAAAGCCATCAAGGGGAGTATTCTGTCAGACTATCTTGCTCAACAGCCGGTTGAAGATTACGAGCCGATGAAGTTCGATTTTCCAGATGAAGACATCATGTTCCTCAAGATGAAAGACTGCGAAGAGCCAGTTGTTGAGGAGGGACCTGATCCAGACGAAAAGTGGACTTTGTTGTTTGATGGGGCTGTCAATGCCAGAGGAGGTGGAATTGGTGTTGTCATCACTACTCCGAAAGGTGCCCACATGCCTTTCACCGCTCGTCTGACTTTTGAGTGCACAAATAATGAAGCTGAGTATGAAGCCTGTATCTTGGGTATTGAGCAAGCCATTGATTTGAGAATCAAGACTCTGGACATCTTTAGAGATTCAGCTCTGGTGATCAATCAAGTGAATGGGGATTGGAACACCCTCCAGCCCAATCTGGTCCCTTACAGAGATTACACGAGAAGACTGTTGACTTTCTTCACGACAGTAAAGTTGTATCATATACCTCGTGACGAAAACCAGATGGCAGATGCTCTTGCTACTCTATCCTCCATGATCAACGTGATTCGGTGGAACCACGCTCCCAGGATCGATGTGATGCGCCTCGACAGGGCCGCATATGTGTTTGCTGCTGAACTGGTAGTTGATGACAAGCCCTGGTATCACGACATCAAGCGCTTTCTGAAGAATCAAGAGTACCCTGCAGGGGCATCCAACAATGATAGAAAAACTTTGAGAAGATTGGTAGGGAGTTTCTTCTTGAACAAAGATGATGTGCTGTATAAGAGGAACTTCAACATGGTTCTGCTTAGATGCGTGGATAGACACGAAGCAGACATGTTAATGCAGGAAGTTCATGAAGGCTCCTTCGGTACTCATGCCAGCGGACATGCAATGGCTAAGAAATTGTTGAGAGCGGGATATTACTGGATGACCATGGAATCTGATTGTTTTAGATATGCTCGGAAGTGTCATAAATGCCAGATTTATGCTGATAAGGTACATGTGCCGCCAAATCCTTTGAATGTGATGTCTTCGCCGTGGCCTTTTGCTATGTGGGGCATCGATATGATTGGAAAGATTGAGCCGACCGCCTCCAATGGGCATCACTTCATCCTTGTTGCCATCGACTATTTCACCAAGTGGGTCGAAGCAGCATCGTTCGCGAATGTCACCAGACATGTGGTTGCCCGTTTCATCAAGAAAGAAATCATTTGTCGCTATGGGATTCCTGAAAGAATCATTACTGATAATGGTTCTAATCTCAACAACAAAATGATGAAGGAGTTGTGCCAGAACTTCAACATTCAGCATCATAATTCTTCCCATTACCGCCCTAAGATGAACGGTGCTGTTGAGGCGGCAAATAAGAACATAAAGAAGATTATGTAGAAGATGGTCGTTACGTACAGAGATTGGCATGAGATGCTACCCTTCGCCTTGCATGGGTACCGTACTTCAGTACGTACATCGACCGGGGCAACCCCTTACTCCCTTGTGTATGGTATGGAAGCAGTCCTACCTGTTGAAGTGGAGATTCCTTCTCTAAGAGTCATGTTGGATGTCAAGTTAGACGAAGTTGAATGGGTTCGGACAAGGTTCAATGAGTTGAGTCTTATTGAAGAGAAGCGAATGGCAGCCATTTGTCATGGGCAATTGTATCAGAGTCGGATGAAGAGAGCCTTTGATCAGAAAGTGCGTCCTCGATGCTTCCAGGTCGGAGATTTGGTGTTGAAAAGGATCCTTCCTCCTCAGACAGATCATAGGGGCAAGTGGACTCCTAACTATGATGGACCGTATATTGTCACCAAGGTTTTTGATGGTGGGGCCTTAATGCTTGCAACGATGGATGGTGAAAACTTCACTTCCCCTATGAACTCAGACGCAGTTAAAAAATACTTCGCATAAAATAGACCCACTGGACAGTAAAAAGAATAGTCCAGGCAAAAAATTGGCATCCCGACGAACCAAGAAAATGAAAAGGTTCGGGCAAAAATTAGGGATTAAAAATGAAAAGATTGTACACCCGGTAAGTTGAAAACCTGAAAAGGCAACTTAGGCAAAAATGGGTATCCCAGTGGATTGAAAACCCGAAAAGGGCGATCCAGGCAAAAGTTAGGGATTAAACGAATGACTACGTTCTGAGTAGTTCTGAATCTCATCTCGTGTCAATAACCGGAAACTTCCGAAAGGTAGGAAACATTCCAATCACTCTTTTTGGAAAGCTGATCATCTGGAGGATCTTGAAGATGAGCGAGTCATAGCAGAATTGGAACCCAATAGGAATTCATTTCACATTGCCATTAGATTAATTTCTGTTTTTTATCTTTTATACGATTACCTCTTTCCAGGGATTGCTTCCTGATATAAATGCCCATTCAGAGGCCAGTCAATCAATAAAATCATGTTATTCAGTACATCACTGTGTCCATTTTTCATTTTACTGTTTTGTTTGCAAAAATGACGTCCGAATTTTTGATAAACATTGCATCATGAAGCATAAGAGCTTTACAGGTACATGCTTAATAAACATTTAAAATTGCTGTAAATGTTAAGTGCTTTAGATCGTCTATTCAGAACAGGTACCCTCGGGGCATTTCCTTAAGGTACCCAACAGATGATCACATATGTTTTCCCCCAACAGTCGGAGTTTGGTATCATATCCCTGCAGAGCTGATCAGAGCATTGGATTCTTTGATCCCCAGCAGGCTCTCACTGCTGTACCTCCCCCAAGCGGTTGTTTCAGAATATACACTCCCCAATAGAGTTTACAGTGTCAGACTATATATCCCCAACGGAGTTGATAGTGCCAGACTGTATCTTCCCAACAGAAGCGGTTGCTCCTCAGGGTTCGATGCCAGATCGATGATCTCGACGCCATATCTATGGTCTCTTTCCTTGAAGCAGAATCTCGGTACCGTATCGGTGTTTGCTTCCCCTGCTAAGTCGTCTCTCTCGCAGATTATGGTTGCCAGAACCACTATCGCTTTCCCCAACAGCAGGTTTTCAGTGCCGTTCTCTCCCCAGTCAGGGTCTCGGTATTTCGTCATTGCTAGAACACCGTGTGGCGGGTCATTTTCCCACAGAGTTCTTTGCGCTGTGCATCTCCAACAGCCTTGTCAGGGTCCAGAAGATGGTGATCATTTCCCCAGCAGATTCCCTTGCCTCGGCTTGGCATTCTACCCAGCATTTCGCATCCCTGCATGTAGAATCATATTGCATTGCATCCTCCCAAATCGCGTAGCATTTCCATTTTCATGGAGCATTACGCCATTGAAAAATTCAAACATACGCATGTAAGCATAAAACATTCTCGGTATCCTAAGTGATAAGCCAGAAGTTGTTTCCAGTACTCAGACTCAAGATTGTTCACGACTTACCTTTATTATCCCCAGCAAGTGTCATTGGCCCATGCGCCGCCTCTATTATCTTTCCCTATTTCTGCCGATGCTGACAGGCATGAAGTTTTTCCGGTATTCAGACCGAAGTGGCGTTCAGGCCAGTTTTCCGATGTTCAGATCGAAGAAGTTTCTGACATTCAGGTCGATGCAACTTGTGGCATTCAGGCCAGTTTCCGGTATTCAGACCGAAGTGGCATTCAGGACAGTTTCCGGTATTCAGACCGAAGTGGCATTCAGGCCAATTTCCGGTATTCAGACCGAAGTGGCGTTCAGGCCAGTTTTCCGATGTTTAGATCGAAGAAGTTTTCGATGTTCAGGTCGATGCAACTTGTGGCATTCAGGCCAATTTCCTGTATTCAGACCGAAGTGGCATTCAGGCCAGTTTCCGGTATTCAGACCGAAGTGGCATTCAGGTCAGTTTCCGGTATTCAGACCGAAGTGGCATTCAGTCAAGTTTCCGGTATTCAGACCGAAGTGGCATTCAGGCCAATTTTCCGATATTCAGATCGAAGTGGCATTCAGGCTAGTTTTCCGATGTTCAGATCGAAGAAGTTTCTGACATTCAGGTCGATGCAACTTGTGGCATTCAGGCCAGCCTCTCGGTGTTCAGACCGATATTAATAATCTCATATCTTCTGATGTTCAGATCGAAGTCATTTCCAGTATTCAGACTGATGAGCGGCATTCAGGCCATGGTTATTTTTGTGTTACCATTTATTTTGGTATCCAGGTTAACATTCTTTTTCGGTATTCAGACTGACTCTCACCGTACCAGACGGATTCTTCTTTCAAGACCACCTCTTTGCCGATTCTGACAGGCATTGTTACTTCACTTCGCTTCAGTGCAAGTTTTCGGGCTTTTATTGTATTCAATCCCTTGATACCTCGAAAGTGCGAAAGTCGTTGCTATCTTCTTTCGGGTCTCCAGTTGATTGAATAGGGGAAGCTGTAATACCTCAAAATTTGCCCCCCTCATTCATGCATTCATTTTTAGGTCATTTAACAATTCATATTGCATTTCATCATGTCAATCGGAATTAGATCCAAGAAGCTTGAATATCATCCAAGACACTTTGTGGGTCCTATCTGGGTTATCAGTCAACACAAGGGAATGACTTGAGATACTTCCAACATGTTCAAATGGGGTCTACTCATCAGTCAAAACGTTAATCTTAAAGGAGCAAAAGTTTGTTCATGAACTATCATGCTCGATAGGCGAAGCCCACGCGTTTCGGAAAAAAAAAACGAAGAAAAAAATAATAAATAAATAAATAAAATATAACAGAAAAATCTTGGACTTTGACCTCTCTCTTTTGAGCCCACAAAGTCACAAAAATCAGGTTATAAATTCTAGACTTCCATCTCCCAAAAAAACCCTGGGAAAAAGATAGTGAGAGAAGAGCTAACAGAGTTCAGAGCAACCTCCAGAGACTGAAAGGAACTCATCTGCAAAGAGCCAATTCCATCTCATATAAACCCTCAGATTGCTTTGCAAACCCAACCGGGCAATTCAATTTCATTCGATCTCTCCAATCAGGTTTGCCCTATTTCCATTACTCTATGCTTTCAATTTAAATGCTCTGAATGTATGAGGTATTATCGTTAGGTTTTGCATGTGGGCACATGTTTTAGTATGTATGTCATGTCTTGATGTGTGGATCCTTACCCCTGACTTTGAATTTTGATACCCTTTTGATGCATGTGTTTAACAAGAGGTTTAGGCCTCCTACACTTGGTTGCTTTTTGTGAGCTCTTTTTGTGAATTTTAATGGCATGATTCATGTGGTTACATTTTGATTTGGGGCAACTCTTGATTGTGCCCCATCTTGTCACTCTAACATGTTTGTTGAGTTTTTTTGTGAGGGCTCACATGACTCCTGAAAGGATAGCTTGCTTGGCATTCCACTTTATTTGTGGGATACCACCTGGAGATTTATTCCGATTACCTGTGCTGATCACTTGCTTTCTTTGATGGTGCCAGCTTGAGAGATCTCTGGGTTTCTTATTTCTTGAGTTGTTGTTACTTCGGATCTTTATCCGTGTGGTAGATCTCTCGATCCCTTTTACATCTTTTCCCGTATTTTACCGCTTTCTTAGCTGAAAGACCTCGATAGGAGGCAATGTTTTTGTGTGTTTACTTTTGTGCCCAAAGACCTCTAAGAAGAGGCACCAGTGCTAAAGACCTCCATGAAGAGGCAATTGACGGATAAAAGGGATTAGTAGTCAATCCCCTGTTATTCAGTGTGTCGTTCTTTAAGATCACACTACATGTCGATGCTTCAGAACAAAAGCCCAAGATCTTTTGTCCGGTCAGTCAGTGGAGAGGGTTCCACCTTTTTGAATCCCCACTTTTTGTCATGAGCTCACCCTGTCCAGGGTTAAGAGCTATGCGCTCTTATCCTCATTACCCTTTTGATCTGCTCACCCTGACGTTCAATGTTAGTGGTTAAGAGCCCATTTGATTACCTTTCCATGGCTTGTTTGTCGAGGTTGATATGACCCCTCTTGACTAAAGCCCTACCCATGTATGTTTAAGCCCCCTTGTTGGCATTTTACTTTATGCATGTTTGTTTTGTATGGTGTGATCTTCTCCCCATAGGGTTGCTAGGCTTCGTATAGTCTCTCGTTTGCATGTCAATTATGGTAGCACTGTTCCTTCGTCTAGGACTTCCTTTTTTGCATGAGCATCCCTGAAACACCAACAACTCATTGATTTTTCTTCTCCTAAGAACACGTTTACTCCTTCTACTACAGGCGAGTAAGTCTCCAAAGGTCGAGCATCCGGTAGATTGCGTAGTAACGTCGTTCATCCAAACCCTTAACCCGTAGTTAGCCGAACTACGGCTTACTCTGATTCTCATTCCAGATGAGATACGTAGGCATAAGACGCGATGTCTTAGCGAGCACACTCCTCTTTAACCCCTAGGTAGCGAGCTACGAAGACTCTGATTCTCATATTCAGATGAGATACGTATGTAGTGCATGCGATATCCGTGCGAGTCATTTTCTTTTGACCCCCCTTTTAGTAAATAGTACATTAGATAAACCTACACCCTTTAGACAAGAACAACAAAAGTGGATCCCGTAGAGTACTACGGATGGGTAGGGGTGCTAATACCTTCTCTTCGCATAATCGGCTCCCGAACCCAAGATTTGGTTGCGAGACCTTGTATTTTCCTTTCCTTTCTCCCAGGTTTACTTCGAGCGTTTCCTTTCCCTCATTTGGGATAAATAACGCACGGTGGCAACTCTTTTGTCATCTCTTTTCTCGCTGGGTGTTTTTTCGCATTCTTTTTTTTCAGGTTACGACAGGCATAAGATGCTTTGGTTATCATTTAGGTTTGAAAGCTATTGCCATGTGTTGTTGTTATTAAAACTTCAGATGTTGGTCTTCATTACATGCAGGCATATTGATCCACATGATACACCAATTTTCACTCATTTTTATGCTAGATCTCCAACACATATAAATAGCATTTTCTCTCAAAATCTCCACAATATTGGAAAACATACACTTCCATTGTTGATTTTGAAAACACATAAACCACTAGTTCTCTCGTTTTCAAAAGGTTTTTGGATCTTTCTTAAGTGCTTGCAAACAAAACCTTTCATATTTTACCTCATTATTTTTCCATTCTCACATGGATCTAAATCTCATCTTCGAATATTTGTGATTGTTTAGGAGATTTGTTCATTAAATTTAATGTTTTTTTAGGATTTGTTTAAGATTTTAGAGGTTCACAAGGTGTGTGGTGTTATGGCTGGTTTTAGCAAGTCTAACATAAAAACAAGGAGGTTCTTCTCTCCAATTTTGTTTTGGTAGTATTATTTCGAAGCTTATGCAAAAGATGGGTGTTTTTCTCAATCTCCTGAAAAACTAACACTCAAGATACTGGTAGGATCGAGGAAAGATTATTATAGAACAACGACTTTAGAGCAGGATTGTTAGGGATGGAAGATTCAAGATGAGTTCGCAGAAACATCTCGCAAGAATTCAGTTCTGATATTGTGTACGAATCAAGGGATTCATATAGAAGATTTTATATTTTCAGCGCTATTTTGGACATAGTGATTGCACTAAAACTCATGTAAATATGTCCCAAAATATAGTGGAAGACAAAAAATATGCAATGGGAAACCATCAGAGTGTGGATTAAGCTTAGCGAGAACGATAATTGAACCACTATAAATCTGACGTACATCTCTCTCTCTCTCTCTCTCTCTCTCTCTCTCTCTCTCTACTTCCTTTATTATTTCATAGAAATTGCATGTTAGGTCATTCTTTTTCGATTTATAGAATTGCATTCCATTAGGTTTTCCTTTGGTAGTGATTTATTGATTAAGTGTAGGTTTTACTAGAATCGACATTTTAAATTTGTTTTATTGGTGATTAAACTAAAAACTTTGATCATATAATTCATTTATATTGATTTTATAGTTTTACACATATTGTGTAAAATCATGATTAATTGAATACAATATATTATTTACTCTTTGGTTAAATTGTTTATTTGATCTTTGTTGTGTTATGTACTCATTAAGTTGTTTAGTGTATATTCCGATCGATGAGCATAATCATTCTATATGCAAGTTTGCTTTCACCATGCCAACTATTTTGTTTCCAAAACTCAGGTAAAATCTTTTCAAAATAATTTTTTGAATTGATTAATTTTAATTGGGAGGTTTATTCACTCCCATCTAGACCGTTGTATACTCCATATTCTCGCCCAACAATATGGACAAAAGTGGAGCTCCAAATAAGTGAAAAACTAGAGATGGAAGGACATAGGAATCAGAATCCAAGTAGGAATGGTGAAAACCTTCTAGGAAAAAAAACACGCTTGGTCTTACATGATCACGAAAGTGGTGAAAAATGTTGTCAATTTTCTGTGAAAGATATTGTCCCCTTCGATTATTATAATGTTTGGGTGGAGATGGATTCTTAATAGGCTTCCAACTAGAGATCAGTTGGTGAGAAGGATGATTTTGATTGACGATAGAGATAAGTATTATGTTTTATGCTTTAAGGAAGATGAATCAAAACAACATTTATTTGGTCGGTGTGAGTTCAACAACTGAATTTGGGCAGCAGTAGCTAAGTGGTTAGGTTCAATCTTAGTTTTGACTTTGGAGGATTTGTCTTCTTTTATTTTTAATTTTTAGAAGGTGAAGGGTAAGGATGATCTTAAAATCATAAGTGTCATCTGGATGGCTTCTAATTGGAACATTTGATTGACGGGAAATGCCATTATGTTTAAAGGTATTGTTCCAAATTTTAAGGAGTGTTTGACGACTATTAAATACCAAGCATGTATATGGTTAGGTGTTGGTTGTAACCCTATTTCTATTTGTAATTTTTATGATTGGTATACCTTACCTTTGTCCTATTTTAGTTTATCAGGTTAATTTGGGATTTTTTTTAAATAACTAAGTTTTCAAATATATTTCCAAAATAACCACTATTTCAAATTATTTACCAATATGCATTTTTCAATTAACCCTCTAAAACATGCGCCTTTTGGAATGGCGCATGCATGTTGCCATTGAACCAAAGCGCCAATTAGAATGGCATATGCATGTATATCAAGCTAATGCAATTGGCGCATGCTTTATGACATGAAGAGCATGCACCATTGCATGTGGTGCATGCTTTAAATATTAATGTTTTTAAATAATTTTTTTA
Source organism: Lathyrus oleraceus (assembly GCF_024323335.1). Taxonomy (NCBI): domain Eukaryota; kingdom Viridiplantae; phylum Streptophyta; class Magnoliopsida; order Fabales; family Fabaceae; genus Lathyrus; species Lathyrus oleraceus. The sequence continues at coordinate 386,055,471 of NC_066583.1, forward strand.
TGTTATACTTATATAAAATTGAAATAAAAAGGTAAATGAAATATTATTAATAATATTATTATATAAAGCTAAAATACACAATAATTGATAAGAAAATCAATGACCTGCTCGATTGAAACGCCCCCATATTCCACATCCTGATGTGTTAGTCTGCCTTCGAGGTATCTCACAATTTTTCTAAGGTGTTTGGGGTCTTTAAGTGCTGACATGATGTAATGATGGTTGTTGTGAAGGTCTGGTGGAAGGTCCAACGGTATTTGACAAATTTATCATCATTTCTCCCCTATAACTAAAAGGTTACCATCAACGGTGTTGCCGTAATTGAGTTTGGTGCCCATGTTATCGTAGTTGGGTCATTGTGGTTGGGTTGTTTGTGGACAGTATGGTTTCCCGAATTAGGACATTGAATCATTTTGGAAATGAAGAAATGATTCATGTGGTGTAAGAAAGTCCAACAATGGTTGGGTATTGTGGCGATGGGATGTTTAGGTGTTCATAAGTGGGGGTATGATGGGATGTGTAGCGGGAAATTCATGATCATTAAGCTATTGACAAGCTAGAGATCAATTAACAAGAGTCGCCACCGCGCTTTTATTGTTTCCAAGGGAAAAGGGAAAAGTACGAACAAAACCTAAATAGTAAGAAGTTTTCAAATAAAAATCAGAGATCACGGGTAAGGGGGTTGGTTACATAGAGGGAATGTGTTAGCACCCAAAGTGTCATAGGTACTCCTAGGGAGCCCTTTTTGTGTGCATATGTATTTTGTACAAAGTGATGTTTACAAACAAATATAATGGGGGGATGAGAAAAGAATTCATTAATTATTATTTTTTTGTTTGACAAGACCTTCGGTCTTGTGCCTACGTACCAACATGAAAATGAGGGATCAAAACCTCGTAGTTCGTGATACAAATTTCAAAATGGATGCATTGATTTTAACAAAATTAGGTTTGAAAGGCATAAAAGCCTAAAATGGTTTGAATGAGTTAGTTCTTTTTGGCTTTTTTGAAAGTTTAAGTCAAGTATAGTTAAGTTTATTTACAAGTTTGATTTAAGAAAAGAAGTTTGAAAATGCAATGGCATAAGGCCAAAGTTTCTATCTTTTTGCAAAAGTGGTCAAAGTTTAGAACAAAAGTAGTTCACACAAAGAAGATTTTGAAAATGGAGGGAGAGATTTTGCAATTAAAGAAATGGGGAGAAGATGAAGAGACTATCCTATGTACAAAATTAAAAGTTAGAGTTGAAAAGATCTGACCAAGTGGGTAGCAATCCAATAGACAAGTATGTCAATAGAAACCCAGAATTCCCTTGGACTTTTAGAATCAAGCAATACACAAATGCACAATTATATTATTCTGAAGAGCAAGGCATCAAATAAAGATGGCCTCATCTAAGCTTATCCATTCCATGATCTTCTTCCAAGATAACCCATGTAACAGATGAATTCCACAAGTCACGGGTTCAAAATAACAGCTTCACAATAATCATGTTGCCGATGAATCATAGAGAGATCTTCAAAGATGTATTAGATGAATTTCAAATTTGCAAGCACTTGGTTCTTCAATAAGTTGGTATTGGCCAAGTCCATTAGCTTAGGGAAGGTTGCCTAGATTCTAAGTCCATTTGTCTAAGATCAAGCCAACAGTCCACTCAATAGTTTTTTAGGGTTTTTGTTATTGATATGTACATTAATGGTCAAAGACCACACAAACAAACAAAGTAACACAAACAAAATATACCACACAATATAATCCAAATGAACAAAGTGAAAATTACATTAACATAAACAATTAGAATGATAGGAACAATGGCAAATGAAATAAAGTGCTAAAAGTAAATTGCATTAAAGTAAAAGCATGAAATTAAAAGTTAGTAGTTAGTAGGTTAGGAGTTAATTTTGTTTTGCTTTTCATTTCAAGACATTCTTTGGAGAACACTCAACCCACTTATCACAAGCATGAATCCTTGAACCAAAACATCTTCCAAAGGAAGGAAAGAAGGCCAAGTTTCCACACAATACCATGAAAGAGGGGAGACTTACAATCTCACTAACTAGAATGCTTATGCCTTTTATGTCACAAATTTAGCGCTATGTTAAGCAATTGTAATTGGACTTATGTAGAAGTCACAACTATTTGAGGTCGGGCAATAGAATTTTGGTGTTAATGCATGTTAGAGACATAGTATAATGGACTATGCTCATGAAACATACCACACACAAAAAGAATATGCAAAAGGTGTGGCCTAATCTCATCCATACTCATGTCAATTTTTCAATCAACTAGCATTAGGAGTTTGAGATGTCATAGGCCAAATGAAATGGATGAATTAAGAATAAGAATGAGATGAAGTGGGAAGGGGATGAATGAGATCACAAATTGGTCAAAGGAGGACTTTTATTAAATTAATATCATTCATTCATTTTGGGAGATGGAATATACATTCCATCCATCCCCTAAATCCAATGATATTAACTTGACAAAGTCAAATCAACCTTGATCAAGGCCCAAAAACAATAAGCAAACTCATACAAGTCAATACAAATGGTCAACAAAATTTAATTGGCATTTGTTCAATTAAAAATGATAAAATAGTGCATTTAAATCAAATATGTTTTGTCCAATTCCTAAAATCTCATCAAAACACCAAAGAAATGGCCATGAGATTTATCATAGGTCAAACAAGATCAAAGGACCTTGGAGAAAAAAATTCATAATTTTTGGACATTTAAAAATATTTTTAAGCAATTAAAAACAAATGAAAAATCAATTAATTCATAAAAAATATTAATAATGATCTAAAAAATAATTTTAATTCAGAATATGGAAGAGAAAAATATTTGAATTTTTTTGGTGAAAGTCCCATATTTTTTGGATCAATATTGAATTTGATATGAATTATTGAAGAAAATGCAAATAAAACAAAAATTCAGAAATTCTAAATTACGTGGACTATCAGATCTCCCTCATTAATTGAGGTGGCAGATTTGATGATCCAAAACGCGCGTTCCACATAGACGTGAGTCAACTGCGTGGCAAATATGGTAATCAATACCAACGCTCGGGATTAAAACGTGAGAGGAGGATCACATGGTTCAAAGGTTGGCCAAGTCATCGCCGGAGCCAGAGCTCCGGTCATCTTCTCCGGTGGACCTCACCAGACTGGTCAACATGAACCATCACCAAAAAGAGAAACAAGGACATGATCTTAAAGAAAAAATGGCACTGAGCTCGAATCTGACCTCCATTCATTCCAATTCCAAGTATATTAAGAGATATGTGGAATTGAAATTTGAGGTACATGAATTGAGTTGCTTCGATTTGACCTCAAAGCAACTCAATCTTCTTGCCTACATTGGTAGGACTTCAGACAACCAAAGAATTAATGGAATTGAGCAAGAAATTGAGAGAATCGAAGAGTTTAAAATTTTTGAAAATCCCCTTCAACGTAGGTCTGCATTCGATGGATCTTGAGCTTCCTTGTGCTTGGACTCACTCTACTTGCTTGCAGGAAGAGAATTGAATGGTTTAGAAGCAATGGATTCCTGGAGAATTGAATTCCAAAACAGTGGAGATTCAAGCTCAAATTTAAATGAATTTATCAGGCTTATCCTTTGAGAATTGAGGGTTTGCAATGGGGGATCAAAACTGGCGCAATTGTATGTGAATTTCTGAGTAATTGAAGCTCTATTTATAGCTGAATCATGTGATATTTGCACACTCACTTTCACTTTCCAAATTTGGCAAATGTGATGTAATGTTGCATGGGCACACATAGGCCCATGAAATGATGGCTTGAAGTCCATAATTGAAGATCAAATATGTTGAAGCAGGCTTGGATTGCAAGGCACATGTACATTGATGCTTGAAGATTGATCCATGCCAAATGATATTAGCCTGTTTAAGCCATACGCAACCTATGCATTTCTCATCCAAAATGAATGAACTTGAGCTCTTTGGAAAGGTGAGATCAAGAGGAACAACTTTGGTGTTCAACACTTTTCATTTGGAGCTTGGAACTTGGAGAAATTTGAGGTGGAAGTTTGGAAATAATTGACATATCAAAAATTTTCTAAGTGTCAAGCCATATGTCTCAATATTCCACCTTGCTTAATTTTTTATGGGAGCTTTAAATGAGAAAAGTGTATTCATCAAAGTTGTATCTCTCTAAAAGAACTTAAAAATGGTCACCAATTTCATGTCATTTGGATTTGAAATGATAGAGTTATGCATTTTTGAAGTTTGGAAAAATCACTTGATCAATGGTATAGGTCAAAAGTGACCTATAATGTAGCCTCATATCACATGCTCAAAAAAGTTGAATTAGCTCCCACTCCAAACATCAAAGTTGAAGTAGGCAAATTTAATTTGATTGTGAAACTTGGAAATCTTACATCTCATAAAAATTGAGCAAGTTATGTCCTTAGGAAGTTGACTTTCAAATTAGGGTTTAGGCAAAATGACCTATAATGTTTCAACATAGAAAATGATTTTCCAAACAAAACTAGCTCTAGGTCTCAACATGAAAGTTGTTTGAAATGTCATTTAGAGTATGTTTTTTCTTGTAATAATTTTCATATGGTGAAAATTGTAGGAGATAGGGTCTAGGGAGACCCAGTTTTGATCAGATGAATCCATTTGGCCAACCACCATCAACCAATTTGCTAATTTCCAATTCTCTAGACTTTATTGGCTCATGGTAGATCATATATGCATAAGATGATGAAATTGGAAGTTTACCTTGATAAATTTGATCAATTGGTGAGATATCTTGTTGGAAAAGTTACTCAAGATACATAGTCAAACTAGGGTTTCCAAGGCAAATCACCTTCAAACTCTTGAAGAAAGCTTGATCAATATAACATGTAGAGATCATTGGGACTCATATATGATACTCATAGCCATTCTTGAATCAATTCTTGGTTGTGATCTTTGTTCATGAGGGTCTCAAACCCTAGATGTGATCTTGATGAATCAATGAGATCATGCTCTACCTACAAAAGAGTTAGATAGATGCAAAGACATGTTTTTGGTATTTTAGTTAGTAAAAAGATAATATACAAGTATGATATAATCACAAAATGCTTGGTGATCTCTCCCAAAACAAACCCAATGAGAAAGGAGTAAGGAGGATGACAAGATATGATCCCAATGCTAATGTTTATGATGAAATTTGCATGAGGGATCTTAGGGTCAAATTTGGGGTCTTACAGGATGATGTTGAATCGTATGAATCATATGGGCTATAGACAGATGTGGTGGCTGTGTATGGTTGTTAGTGGTAAGAGTTTGGTTCCTGGTTTTGAGATTGAGTGTGTGACATAAATTGGTTGTGAGGTTGGGTGTTTGGTGGTTGAGTGTATATGGTATGGTGATGGTGTGAGGTTGGTCGTTAGGTTTGGGTGGATTGACATTGCTCTTCAGTTTGATAAGGGTTTAGAGTTGGTTGTTGGGCAGGGATTTGTAGTTGGACGTATGATGACGAAACTCGTTGGCATGGATCAATCAAATACTTGGCTCAGAAATAAATTGTGGCGTTGTAACCGACCTAAGCCAAGCCATATAATGTTGAGTTGGTCTAGCATCATGTATGATTGGTTTGTTTAAGATGCGTTGAGATTGATTCCTCCAATGACGACACATCTCTTTAGCTAAGTCTATCCAATCAGAATAATCCCATTGACCATCGACTTTTTATTGATGCTAATCTCCCAAACATGTCGGAGGTTCTGGAATTTGTTGTTGCATGCCGAACTATAGTTTCACATGGTCACTCTGGTGCATCTCCATAGTAGTGAACACGATGATTGGTGTTTTTGCTAACCAAACTGCAACATCATCGTGGTTAACCTGATGGTAAAGACCCAGACACGACCTCCAGATAAACTGTATAAGAATTTGACATGATTAGAAGATATGTAATTTGATAATTTTTTAAAATTAAAAGTATAGTTGTTTAGTAGTAATATATCGCCTGGTCCAATGTGGTCTAAAAGATTGTGATAGACGACTACAACGTGTTTGGGACACCTGTTGTAGTTCTTCCCCTGAACTGACCACCTAGATCAAAAATATTGAAAATATATTAGTTATAGTCAGTTGTAGTATAAAGTCTAACAAATTAGAAGATTTAAGATAAACTTACTTTGTTGCATAGGGTAATGTGGATGACTTCTCGTTGACTGGGGCGAGTAACGACATTCTTGACCAACCTCATGCTTGTAGAAAATAGGCGCAAGAATAAAGCGTACAAGTGTTTTTTTTTGGCATTTTTACACAAAAAACTATATAGATGAGACAAAACAACTGAATCCCAACTATATGTGCCTACTTTATTTATGTTTCGTAATAACAGAAAATACATAATATTTACCGTATTACCAGTACTTTCAGGAAATAAAAAATTACCAAATAGAATCATAATATAACAACGAGATTTAATTATCTTTTCACACTTAGTCGATTCTCCGTTTAATATTATACTTGAATAATACTATTTAAGATATTTTAAATTAATACCTTGACCCCTAGGTTGACCCGAAGATTGTCCTGTAGTTGTGTTTTCACACAAAGGGGCACCCAACAATTTCTCACATATAGAGTTATCTTGGTTAAATCTACCATTTACGGTCTTACCATCGATAGGTAGACCCAAAAACATGTAGACATCCTTAAGTGTGACAGTACATTCACCGAATGGACGGTGAAATATGTGGGTCTTGAGTCTCCATCTTTCTACCAAAGCAAGAATAAATTTGTAATCAACTAAGTACGAGACTATGTTGAGTAGATTACCAAAACTGCATGCTCGTAAATATGGTCTATCAAAGGGTCGTGTGGTACATATTCATGTACACGGCATCAAAATCTCTTTGGGTCCTAACAAAAGATAATTAAGAAATAAGTAAGAATAAGTAATAAATAATAATGTTGGGGAAGTTAAATAATAACTTACAAATGTGGCAATATTGTCGATTGTTCCTCGATGTTCATCACCCATGGCCAGTAGAGATATTAAGTTGAATGCGTTTGAGGATATGTTGTTGACAAAATAGGTAGGTTGAGTGTTGCAGATAATGTAGATAAGTTGAGTGTGTTTGATGGAAATGCTGGTAAAAATCAGTATTTATAAATGTGAAAGTAGGTTGAGTGTATGTTGCATTCACGTGATACCTTTTTTTGCATGTGATTTATGGAGCACACACCATTGGGGTTGGAGCATGTGTTATCTTTTTAGGGCATGTGCCATTGGGGAAGGCGCATGTGCTGTCCTTTTAAGGCATAGAAACATGCAGGGAATCTTGTAAGGGCACATGCGTTGTCTTATTATGGCACATGTATTGTTTTTTAAGAGCATGTGTCATTAGTGTGGGTGTATACGTTGGACAAAGAAAATGGAATCATGCAGGGAATCGTGGCAGAGACTCATGCATGCAAGATTCTTTGTCGAAACCACTACAAATGACGCCTAAGTAAAAACAATAGAGCATGCGCCATACCCTATAACGTATACCTTGCTTTTTGGAAATTCATCCTCATCCCTATTTAACTGCATATTAATACGTGATCAATGTCGAACACCATAATACACTAAACTTACATTGTATCTTTTAAAAATGGATTCATCACCATAATACATGACCAATGCCTATACCGATGGTGAAATATTTGAATGTGAGTTATTCGATTTTAGTTTTTGTAACATAGAAGTTACCCAGCTTCAAATAAATAGACGATCAAATTTTTTACATTTGAAACAAAAAATTGAAAAGAAATTGCAGCATCGTCAGGTGAGACAAATCATCTATAAAAATCCAGTATTTTTTTGCAAACAACCAAGTTAAGTTTTATCAGTTGAAGATTTAAGATGATGGCGATGTTCATAATATGTTTCTCAGTCATGAACAATTTGGGTTCCATTGGATAAGTGGACTAGGGCGATCGACAACAGTCAACGATGGGGCCACATGATAACAAATCTCGTGGAATCAATGAACTTTGTCTTCAAAGGCATCTGAAACCTACCAATAACCGCTTTAGTGCAAGCAACCTATTTAGGTTATGAGGCTGTTTGAGATTAGACATTCCAAGTGGAGTCCAGTGTTACAATTTGGGCAGCTATTCAGTGATGCTTCAATGAAATTCATTAAAGAGGAAGCTGCCAAAGCTAACACACATGTGGTCACAGTGTTTGACCATACTAAAGTTTGGTATAATGTTGTTGAGTCAATGGATCATAATGAAGGCATACCGAGGGGACACTACCAAGTGGAACTAGATAGAGGTTTGTGCGAATGCAGAAAGTTCAAAGTCTTTCATATTCCTTCCTCCCATATCATAATCGCATGTTCAAAGGTTCGACGGGATCCTTCTAGCTTACTATATATCGTTTACACAGTCATAAACCTATGCAATGTTTACAAAATTAGCTTTTCGGTGGTATCAAAAGAGGATTATTGGTTTGCATATCAAGGGGATATACTCTGCCACAATAATGTGAAGAAAGAAAAAGGGTTGCCCAAACAGCAACCGTATTCAAACTGAAATGGATACGACAAACAAAATGGTGAGATTATGTAGTTCATGTCGCCAGCCCGGTCATAATCGTACAAATTGTCCCAGTATTTTACCAAGCACAACAACATAATTTTAATTGTAACCCTTTTGCTTTATATTAAAAACAACATTTATTTCATAAATATCATAAGATTTAGATACAATAACTTGAAAACAACAATTAAACAATAATTTATAAACAACAATTAAACAATAATTAAACAACAACACAAACAACTACAACAATAAAATAACATCACAAACAAATACAACAAATGAATAACATAATTATATGATTACAACCATTAAAACAATTTTGTGAGAAGTATACATCATCATGTGAACGTCTCTATTAGTTTTAACATTCACCCAAAAACAAACTTCTCAATTTTGGTTGAACGTGGAATCAAGCCATTGAATTCTTCTGATATTTTCATCCTCTGTAATTTCTCCATCTAACCAACGGTTCAAGATCCTGTTAAGATGTTCAAACATAACTACATTCCAAAGTCATATCTTCATCGGAGGCTGCACTGCTGAAAAATTAAATCGACATTTCTCTTATGAATATAAAGACACATATATGAAGACATTTTAAAGAAAAATGGAAGGAGATTGAAGAAAAATGGAAGGAGATAGTAAGAAGATGTGTGAAAAATTATGGAAGGGTGATGTTGTATTTATAGAAGGTGCGCAAGATCAATAACCACATGCATTGGTGCCTCCACTGAGTGGACTATCCATGTGCCATTGCATGTGGCGCATTGGACATGCATACGCCACTCCTAGTGGCGACATGAACATGCATGGGCCAATGCAAATGACGCATATGTTCAATAGTTTCAGTGAATGCACAAATACAAATGACGCATTGGTTATTTTTTTATAGAAAAAGTGGTTATATTAGGAAATATTTTGAAATAGTGGTTATTTTGATATTATTTTTGAAAAACATGGTTATTTTAAAAAAAATCTTAATTTGAGTCTCTTTTGTATCGGGTTCGAATATCCCTTTTACTCATTTTTTAATGGGAAGTTTGATTGCTTATTAAAATAAAAACATTGATCGGATATGAAGTTTGTTACACTTTGTATAGGAAACAAAATTAATTGGTTTTAAAACAAAAAATTTACTAAATTGTTTGGAGAAATATATACACCATTTCTGGTGCAAAATATATTTATGCTCAATGTCTCTCGAGCGTGATAGATTTTGTCTTCATTTAACTAGCAGAGTTGTATTTTTTAAAATTTCTAACAATATAGTTTTACGAGTTGAAGCCATATATATATATATATATATATATATATATATATATATATATATATATATATATATATATATATATATATATATATATATATAGATAGAGAGAGAGAGAGAGAGAGAGAGAGAGAGAGAGAGAGAGAGAGAGAGAGAGAGAGAGAGAGAGAATATGAATTTATTCATTTCTTTTTTATCCATTTGTGGATTCCTGTTTATGATATAAAAGATGTATAAGATAATTTAATGGAATATCTATGGACCAAATAATGTGTTATTTCTTTAGAACATGATTCATTAACTACACGAGCAATAGATACTTTCTGAAACATCACTAAATTTGGTGTATTGACTTCTATAAGATTTATACTTTCACTAAAGTGATAGTTATTTATGAAGTATTAGGGGATCATTCTTATGAAATAGTCAAGACAACAATTTCTTGTTTATCCATACAATAAATTTATTAAATAACAAATGATAAATTGTTCATTGAAATATGTACGTTATTGTCAAAAATAATTATGAGATAAACTTGCAAAGTCTCTTTGATCCTTCAAAAAATTATCAAATTTAAAATATTTTTTATTTATTTATTTATAAACAAGCCCAATGCATTAAAGATGAGTATTAAGGGTACTCAACCTTTGGTAAGAAAAGGATGGAACAGAAAAATCAACCAAACAAAAAATTAGAAATAAAAGTCAATGCATCTACCGGACCGACAGATCAATCAACCCACTCATGGTTTATAGAACCGTTGATTTTTATATGGTATCATTCTCAAGTTAAGAACTTAACCCTTTCTAAGAGGTTCCAAAAAGAAAGGAACTCTCCTTTGAAAAGAATATTGTTCCTGCACAGTCAGATAATCCAACAAACCGCAGACCAAAAGAAACAATGCAAATTATCAATGAACTTGGTATAGAAAGAAGGGTTGAAGAAAGCAATATTTTGGTTAATCGAATCGGCAACAATAATCAAAGGGATTCCAAGTCGATCTTAAGCATTCAACCCTAACTTTGCATTGACAGGGCAAGAAAGAAAGAGATGATTGACGTCTTTGTCTTCAAAGAAACAAAGCGGACAAACGATGTTGCGGCCTCCAGAAATAACACCTCTCTTTTCAAGCTGGATTTTGGTTGGCAGGCGGTTAAGGAGGAGTCTCCAACAAAAGGTTTGCAAATTGGAAGGAATGTTGGTTTTCCAGATGGTATTTAAAGCTTGGAGAGTTTGGTCGGAGCAGCTAAGTCCTGGGTTATCCAAATCAGAGTGAATCAAATAGGAATTGCTAACAGAGTAATCAGAGTTACCTTTCCACCACTTAAAACTGTCACAGAGATTTTCAGAAAGATAAACTTTAGCAAGAGTCAATTGCAAGTCATCGTGCTGAATGGAAACGAGTCGGTTCAGAGGCATCGGATGCAAAGCTAGATTCCATAATCCTTGAAAGTTCAAATCAACAATCCTGGCTTTAAACAAAGTGGACAAGATGAATAATTATAGAAACTGAAGTTTGAGAGACGTCAGACCAATCCAATTGTTATTCCAAAAATCCACTTTTCTACTGTTTCTAGTTTGGCAGCTAATGTAGTTAGAGAACCAATTAACATTTGAATCAGAAGGAGTGACAAACAAAATGTCTCTCCACCATATTAAGTCACTTTTACTAGTAGAATGAGGGTCGAGGCTAAAAAATTTTAAAATCAGGTCTCGATACCTACACTAAAGCAGGGATAGCCAAATTCAATCGTGATTATCAAGAATACTCCAAAGTCAGTTGGTTTAAAGAGTTACGTTAAATTTACTGATATGCTTCACGCCAAGACCTCCTTGACTTTTGGATTTACAAATATTATCCTAACTAATCCAAACAAGATTTATACCAGTGTCGGGGCCTACTTGTTAAATCATAATTTAACATTACAATTCTTCCACCCATTTCTTAATTGGTTGAACTATTAACCGATATAAAAATCTTGTCTACATCGATTATTGATTATGTTTAATCAATATAAATAGTGTTGTATTAATGGTAAAAGAAAGTCGTCAGCTCAATCATTTATTAAATAATTTCATAATATAATTAGTAATCAATGTAATTATTTTAAGAATCATATTAATTCACTAATACAAACCTCATATAAGAGTTATTTTTCAAAAAAATAATTGAACTACTCATCATTTAACCACACATTGATTTATTTTCTCAACATTCTAATATTTAACCAGACATGGATTTAATCATGACTCACTACATAGATAAAATAACTCAATTGAATGTCGGTATACAAATAATTTACATGATGGTCAATATAACTAAATAAAAAATACAAGCATAGAAATAGTACACAAACATGCATGTATAGTTTATCCAACAACATAAAGAGTTCATATTTATTCATGGATACATTTGCAAAAACATATCAAAACAAGTCTAAAAATTCAAACAAAACAACATAAGAACATAATAAAATATTCTTCAAATCATTAGCAAACATATATTTCTAAATCTCTTGACGTCCTTGGAATATCCATAAACAAATTCTTTGATACTACAATAATTTTCCACCATCACAACCTCTTTGAGAAAAAATATTTGAATATTTACAAGTATTTTGAGGAGAAGACGAATACTTAGGGCTTACAAGCTCTTACAACTTGGGTCTAATATTCGGGATTACGACTGGATATTTCCTCCAGGTAATCTTTTTCTTCAGATTCACTTATGAAAATGATTTGAATAATAATACATAAAAGGGGGTTAAGGTGAAGGTTTGAGGCTCAAATAACCGAAGCAGGAGTTTAAACAAAAAGGTTGAATTGATGTTTTCACAAAGGCTTCATGTGGAGGATACCTAAATATGTTGACTGTAAATAAAAAATAAATATACGAATAAAAATATAAGTTTCATTTTGACGCATAAGAAAACAAAAATATAATAATAAAAAAAAAGGTAATGTTTTGGAATAATTTAAATTAAATAGGGTAAAAACTAACCTAAATAGTTCTCAAGAAAGAAATAAACATAATATAAAATCCATAAGAAATGAAATAAAGAGAACAAAACCCAAGCCAGAAATTGAACTAAGGACCTAGTGGGAGACAGGAAAAGTCTCTACCACTAGGCCAGGAGCGGTTAATTGAAGGTTGTATACATCCACACATACATTTACAAAACTATATAAAATAAACAAATTAAAAAAATAAGAGTTTGGGCCGGGGGTGGGCAGAAGAGAGGCCCAATTAAAAAAAGATGCAGGTAGGTCGGGCCTAGGGCGGGTCGGATCCGACCCAGCTCCGGTGCCATCAATACAACACAAAATGGGAAAACCCTAAAACTAAATACTCATCCGCTTCACTTCAGCATAAATGCGGTCGCTTGGAAATTTTATTCCTCTGTTCTTTCATTTGCCATAACAGAACAGATGCACATCCATCCACATGAACAGACCACAAAATCAAAGAGCAAAACAAAAATAAAAAAACAAATGAAGAACACCTATGTGTTCTTCGTCATCCCTCTTCCATATTCAAGAGGACATATTTTTTTAGGTTCGGAATAAAATTGTTTACTTTCGACGCAAGAGGATTTTCGAAGCACCAAAATTCATACGCCATCAATCGAATAGTCACGATCAAGAAAACAGTAGGCACGATGGAACTTTACGGTGCAAGGAGCACCATAAATACCTAGAATGGTTACACACGGTGGCCATCAAGCAACAACAATGAAAGTAAAATAGCCAAAAATAAAAATTCGAAAAGGATTAACGAGATTACCGAACAGATACGAGCAAAATGGTGTAGAGAAAAATCGAGTTCTCTGGTCAAAGAAATCCGATTTCAGGAAAGTAGTTTTGTCTTTGAATCTTTTCTTCTCTTTTACTGCTTTGGCTCTCCTTGTTCTGTTATGATGTATATGGGGAATTTTACTGCCACGATATTGTGACTGATCCTTTCTGTTGGTGATCTTCTTCTGGATCTGAAAAGTGTATGGAAATGGTAGTGGTTTTTTTTGTGATGTTTTGATACTGTATATTTTGAAATTTCTTGGTTATTGATGTCCCTCTTTTAAAATCTTTTCGCCTCCAAATTTTATATATCCCAACCATCATAGGGTTTCCAACTGATATCTCTTGTCTTTGAGATTTTTCAAGATAATCATCATGAAGAACTTTCCTAGATGCCAAATATTACCTTGCTATTTCGATACAAGTCATCCTGGTATGCCCCAAAGAATCAATTTCTGTTATATCCTTTATGGTTTTGCTTTTGGATCCTTGCACTTGTTTCCTAATATTGTTAATTTGCTCATGTAGGACTAAATGCGTGCTCCTAAGAATGAAGACAAAAAGAGAAAGGTACCAAATATACCTGTCAACTAAGAAGAGACCATATTCTTGGGACACTATTTTTTGTAATTTTTTATCCTAAAAAAGAGTAGAATTCTTGGGACACTATTTTTTGTAATTTTCAATCCTTTAAGGTAAAAAGAGTAGAATTCTTGGGACAAAGTGTAAAACAAAAGTGTGAATTTATTCCTCTTTTGTTGATCAAAATAATGTAAGTCTTTTCAACTCTGAAATACTTATCCTTCTCAATGATATTCTGCCTTTACTTTTGTATTTGACTTTTTTAGTTTTTGCTTTGAAATGTCACTGTAGAAATTTGATTATAGTGGTTACTACTCAATTGAGGACCATTTGCTTTGTAATTGCTACTGCAACCATCTTGTAAACATATTATAATAACTAATGCATTGGAAACCAAATTATTTGTTTACTTAGTTGCTTAAAAAAATTGCAAATGTGTAACTAAAGATTTCTTTTTTTTAATTGTTATGTTTTTCTTATGATGTAGAAAAAAAGTAACATAATTTTTTTTTATAAATAAAATAAAAATAATCTAATTATAAATGTTACAAAAGATTCAATTAAATTCAAATGAAGGAAATAAATTATAAAATCAAGTTTAAAATTGTAATAAATTGTAAAACAAAATGAAAAACAAATTGTAAAACAAAAAATTATAATTATCATCATTTTTCTTTTTTTTTTTAATTTTAAATTCATGCCTTAATTTGTGAAACAAAATTTAATTTGTCATTACTTATTTAAACCTAACACAAAAACTTTCTTGCTAGAATTTTAAAAACAAAACCAAGGTAAACCAAAACTTATGAAAAAAACAAATGTATGAATGACATAGTAAATGAAGATCTTATATTTTTTTTATATGAATATTTATGAATGAAGATCCTATTTTAATGTGAATTGATAAAATATTTTTTTTTAATGAAAATTAAATAAATGCCATTAAAATGCAATTAAAAATGAAATGATTTATGAATATGAATGATTATGAATAAATATCATGTTTTTTTTATATGAATTGGTAAATAGAATAAATTCTAATGAAATTTAAATAAATGCCACTAAAATGAAAATTAAAAAAATGGAATGATTTATGAATATGAGTGTTTATGAATAAAGGTCATATTTTTTTTTATGTGAATTGATAAATAGAAAAAAAAATCTAATGAAAATTAAATAAATGTCAGTCAAATAAAATTTTTAAAAAAATGGAATAATTTATGTTAATGAGTGGATGCAAATTCATAAATACAAATTCTTGAAATGTAAATGAATGCCTTTAGGCGGGGCAAAATTTAGGGTATGACAATTGCCCATATTTAAATATCTTTACTAGATGGCATGAGTGATGATAATCCTCATGGTATCAAAAGTGAAAGGTATTTAAATATAAAAGACCCAAATTTTGCCCCTATATGTGATGACATGTTGTGCTATGAGTTGAAATACCTCTTTTTGGTTTGTTGGGGATATGATGGACCCTAGCGTGATTTTTATGATGGATGATGGACAAACCTGTGGGGAATGATGAGAATACGGTAGCGGTATTTCATAGGTAATATCAAAGGCAATGGGTGGAGACTCATTGAGGATGACAATTTGCTGGGGAAAAGACATTGGGGAACATCCAAAGTACAATTTATCAATAGGTCCAGACATGACCTGAAACTTTAGAATGTATTTGACAGTTCTTAAGATTTCTCATAAGAAATATCCACAACACGTTTTATCAAATAAGTTCAGACATGACCTAACCCTTTAGAATACTTTTGACAATTATGGGGATCTCTTATAAGAAATATATCCAATCAAAGACTTTGGAGATTTTTAACATAAAATTTACCAAAAATAACAAGATAGACCGGAGTCTTCTTACGAGAAGATTATCCATATAACACATTGGAGTTTTCTTACTAGAAAATTATCCACACAAACTAGATTAGGAGTCTTCTTATGAGAAGATCATCCATGCAAAAAGGGTACGATGATTCTTTACAAAGAAATCAATCAAAACCAAACATCATTGGAGTTTTCAACAAGAATAACATCCAAGCTTCTGGGAATTCCTAAAAATGAAAAGTCACTCATGACTTTCTAGGAACCATCAGGAAAAACAGGGTGATCGAACTCTCTGTATATGCTAATAATTGTACTTGGACCGTAAGCAGTGGATTACAACCAGCTTCTAACGGATTGATGACAACTTAAACTGAACTTCAAATGGTGTTGGCAACAACCAAACTTCAGGTACCAATCACAATTGGATTTTCAAACGGAGTGCCAGTTATAACTGGACTTTTTAGAGAAAACCAAAAACAATTGATTTTTTAAGACCAAAGTGCCAGTTACTACTGGACTCTAAATAAACTCCAATGACCATGAGATTTTGAAAAGATACCAGTAACCACTGAGTTTTTGATGATAATTCCAGTAACAATTGAATTTTGGAGATGCCAATGACAATTGAACTCTTGAAACGATACTAGTGACAACTAGATTTTAAGGGTACCAAATAACAATTGAATTTCTGATAATATATCAGTGACGACTGAACTTGACATACCAATGACAATCGGATTAGAGAGAACACCAGTGACAATTGGACCTTACAGGATGCCAATGATGATTGGACTTTGGATGGAGTGCTAGCGACAAATGGTCTTTGGGTCAAGGGATAACAATCAACGACGAGACTGAATGGGCAACACAAATGAGTACAAAGTACATTTGAACCACGCATGATTTAATTTTGTTTATTTTATGCATGATATATGAATGATCATGATATGCAATGTTGACAACAGGCAGTCTGGGAGTACTGAGGCCTCAACCCCAATAACTTAAACCCGTACAAGTAATAGGCGTATCTAGAGGAGAATCTATTAAGATTAACGGTTATAACTAACCAAAGGGCCATCCTTCCAGAGGATTAATAAGTTGTGTTCCATGGAGATTTTTGTTGGTGATCCAGGAGTATTTATGCAACCTTGAGACTTTCGGAAAAACAAATGATTTTCTCTTGATTTTCACGTACATCAAAGCAATTTTTTTTTAATATGTTTTTAATTCTTTTCAAGTTTCAAAATTTCATAATTAACAAATAAATGACGTTTTGCATAACAAAGAAAAACATAGAAGAACATAATTAACAATGATTGATAGGCAAAACTTGTATTTTATTTAAGAATGGTAGCACACAAATGGCGTAGCTCCATGGAATGTTACAATTTTGAAAATGGCAATAAGGAAAGGTTTACGTTGAATTCAGTGACCACTAATATCCCTAATATATATGATTCCCCAAAACCTTGCTTCTAAGGGGAGTAACTGGGTTGATCTTCCGCCTCAGATTCTTCTGTGTCAATCAGTAACAACTGATGCAATTTATGCCTTTTGCCCCTAACTTTTGCCTGGATCGCCCTTTCGGGTTTTTAATCCACCGGGACGCTCTTTTTGTGTGCCTAATTTGCCCTTTCAGGTTTTCAACTTAGCGAGCTATCATTTTTTATTCATCCCTAACTTCTGCCTGGATCGCCCCTTCGGGTTTTCGATCCAACGGGATACCTTTTTTTTGCCTAAATCGCCCTTTCAGGTTTTCGACTTAGCGGGTTTTTATTAGGCATAATATTTTTTAACTACATCTGAGTTCACGGGGTGTGAGAGCTCTTCATCATCCATAGTTGTGAGAATTAAGGCACCTCCGGAGAAGGATTTCTTCACAACATATGGGCCTTCATAATTGGGAGTCCACTTCCCACGTGAGTCCTTGTGTATTGGCAAGATCTTCTTGAGCACGCGGTCTCCTTCTCTGAATTCCCGAACACATACTTTCTTGTCAAAGGCCCTCTTGATCCGTTTTTGGTATAACCGTCCATGGCACAAAGAAGTCATTCACTTCTCATCTATGAGGTTTAACCGATCAAATTTGTTTTGGATCCATTCAGCCTCTTCTAGCTTGGTCTCCATCAAGATTCTTATTGAAGGTATCTCAACTTCAATTGGGAGAACTGTTTCCATCCCATATACTAAAGAAAATGGAGTTGCCCCTGTTGAAGTGCGGACGGAAGTCCGGTATCCATGCAATGCGAAAGGTAGCATTTCATGCAAATCCTTATAGGTTTTCACCATTTTCTGCAGGATCTTCTTAATGTTTTTATTAGCGGCTTCAACAACTCCATTCATCTTTGGACGATATGGTGAAGAGTTATGGTGCTCAATCTTGAAGCTTTCGCATAATTCTTTCATTGTCTTATTGTTCAAATTCGTCCCATTGTCTATAATGATTCGGCTTGGAACTCCATATCGGCAACTAATCTCCTTCTTAAAGAACCGTGCAACCACTTGTTTTGTCACATTAGCATAAGAGGAAGCTTCTACCCATTTGGTAAAGTAATCAATGGAAACCAGGATGAAACAGTGACCATTGGAGGCTTTAGGCTCGATCGTGCCAAGCATGTCGATGCCCCACATTGAGAAAGGCTAAGGTGATGTCAAAACATTTAGTAGGGTCGGAGGCACGTGTACCTTGTCGGCATAGATTTTGCATTTATGACATTTTCTAGCATAATTTAAAGCAGTCAGATTCCATGGTCAACCAGTAGTAACCAACTCTTAAAATCTTCTTGGCCATGGCATGTCCATTGGCATGAGTTCCAAAGGATCCTTCATGAATCTCCTTGATCAACAGGTCCGCTTCATGTCCATCAACGCATCTGAGCAAAATCATGTCGTGGTTTCTCTTGTATAACACACTATTGCTTAAGAAGAATTTGGATGCCAATTTCCTTAACGTTTTCTTGTCAAGGGTTGTTGCATCTGTTGGATATTCTTGGTTTTGCAAAAAGCATCTGATGTCGTGAAACCAAGGTTTACCATCGGCTTCCTCTTCAATCAACTGACAGTAGGAAGGCTCAACTTTCCGCTCTATATGAATGAGAGGCACTTCATTATGGAATCTAACTTGGTACATTGAAGCCAACATAGCCAAAGCATAAGCTATTTGATTCTCAGTCCTCGGGATATAACGAAAAGCGATTTCGTCAAAGTATTTTATTAGCTCCATGACATAGGCACAATATGGGATCCACTTGGTATCACGGGTTTCCCATTCGCCCTTGACTTGGTATATCACCAAGGCTGAGTCTCTACATACTTCGAGGATTTTGATTCGGAGGTCAATTGCTGCTTCGATGCCTAGGATGCACGCCTCATATTCTGCTATATTGTTTGTGCAATCAAAACACAACCTTGCTGTGAAAGGAGTGTATCCACCATTCGGATTCAATAGAACAGCTCCTACACCATGCCCCATGTAATTGGAGGAACCATCAAACATGAGCTTCCACCAAGATCCGGATTCTGGTCCTTCATCAGGTCCTGGGATTTCACAATCTTTTACTATCATAATGTCTTAATCAGGGAAGTCAAATTTCAACGACTGGTAGTCTTCAAAAGGCTGGTTTTCCAGGTAATCAGATAACATACTTCCTTTAATGGATTTCTGGGATACATATTGGATGTCATACTCAGACAGTAACATCTGCCAACAGGCGAGTCTTCCAATTAAAGCAGGCTTTTCAAAGATATATTTTATTGGATCAATTTTTGAGATTAACAAAGTAGTGTGGCAAATCATGTATTATCTTAGACGGCGAGCGGCCCATGCCAAAGCACAACAAGTTTTCTCCAAGAGTGAATACCGGGTTTCACAATCGGTAAACTTCTTGCTTAGGTAGTAGATGACATGTTCTTTTCATCCAGTTTCACCATGTTATCCCAACACGCATCCCATAGACTTTTCAAGCACAGTCAAATACATAAAGAGTGACTTCCCCTGAATAGGTGGAATTAGAATATGGGGATCTTGCAGGTATTGTCTGATCTTCTCAAAAGCCCTTTGGTAATCAGAGTTCCATTCAACTGCTTGATCTTTTCTAAGCAACTTGAATATAGGTTCACATGTAGCAGTCATATGAGATATAAACCTAGAGATATAGTTCAAACGTCCCAGGAATCCTCTGACTTCTTTCTCTGTACGTGGAGTAGGCATTTCTTGTATTGCTCTAACCTTTTCTGTATCTACCTCAATTCCTCATTGACTAACAATGAAACCAAGCAACTTTCCAGATCGGACACCAAAGGTGTATTTAGCAGGATTCAACCGTAGTCAGAATTTTCGGAGACGCTCAAATAGCTTTTGCAAGTGATCTATATGATCCTCTTCACTTTGGGATTATGCGATCATATCATCGATATAAACCTCAATTTCCTTGTGCATCATATCATGGAAAAGAGTGACCATTGCTCTTTGGTAAGTTACCCCGACATTTTTGAGACCAAATGACATTACCTTGTAGCAAAATGTTCCCCAAGGGGTGATGAATGTGGTCTTTTCCATGTCTTCTAGAGCCATATTAATTTGATTATAACCCGAGAATCCGTCCATAAAGGAGAAGACCGCGAACTTGGCAGTGTTGTCTACCAGAGTGTCAATATGTGGCAAGGGGAAATCGTCCTTTGGAATAACTTTGTTTAGATCCCTGTAATCAACACACATCCTGACTTTGCCATCCTTTTTGGGTACTGGTACAAGATTAGCTACCCATTGAGGGTACTTTGTAACTGCTAGAAAACCGGCATCAAATTGGCGTTTCACCTCGTCACAAATCTTTAGAGCCATGTCGGGTCTTGCTCTTTGGAGTTTCTGCCTCACTGGCGGGAAATCTGGCTGCAGCGGTAGCTTGTGGACAATAATATCAGTATCTAAACCTGGCATATCCTGATATGACCAAGCAAATACATCTACATATTCTTGTAGAAACTTGATCAATATTTCTTTGATGCTTTCCCCAAGTGTAGTCCCAACTTTGACCTCTTTCTTTTCTTCCTCAGTGCCAAGGTTGATTGTATCCACCGGTTCTTGGTGCGGCTGAAGGGCCTTTGAATCGTGCTCGAGCAACCTTGCCATTTATTCAGGGAAATCACAATCTTCCTCACTATCCTCTTCCGCTTGGTAGACGGGGAATTCAAAGCTATAGGAAGTAGTGGGGTCATCGAATTCAACTGGTTTATTGATTATTCTGCATGTTTTTTAAATGATGATTTTTAGAAAAGTGGAGTAAAAATGCAAAAAAAATAAAAATATTTTTGTAGTTTTTGAAAAGATTGACATTTTAAGGAAAGAAAAACAAATAAATGAACGATAAGAATTTGAACAAAATGCTCTTTATTTGTCATAATGATTTTGAAATTTAAAATGGCCCTACAGATGATCCGTTAGCCTTGGGCAGAGCTAGGGATTTTGAAAAAAAGAAAGAAACATAATTACTTTGAAACAGGAAAAACTTCTAGAATCTCAACTTCCTCCCAATTTGTTAAGGATGCTTCACAATGGTATATCAAATTCGATGCTTCTTCATCTTCAGTGTTGTGCTCAACTGCACCAACTTGATCCCCATGGATAAATCCTGTACTTAGGAAAACTTCTTGTATGCTCCGCATACGGTCCTTTGCATGGACAAAGGCTCCTTCCTTAGCAGAAGGCTGGTACCCCAAACCGAAACAATCATTTTCTCGCTGACATTGATGACTTGCCCAACCTGTAGGACCTCCATTTTCAACTGCTGACTTTGCACTCTTCAAAGAGGCGAACGACAAACTGGTTTTCTCAATAGGATCCTTTACTTCCGCAAGTGTGGCATTGGACATTTTAAGTGCTTGGAAAGAAGTCTCTAAGGCATCTTCATCAGCCTCGATATAACAGAAAGAGGAGAGTTGACTAATGATAAAATCTTCTTCACCCGAGACAATGACGAGCTTGTCATCGACGACAAACTTCATTTTCTGATGCAAAGTAGAAGTCACTGCCCCAGCAACATGTATCCATGGACGTCCCAAAAGGCATCTATAAGCGGGATTTATGTCCATGACTTGGAAATTGATGGGGAATACATGCAGTCCAATTTGGATTGGTAGCTCTACCTCCCCGACTACTGTCCTTCGGGAACCGTCAAATGCTTTTACCACAAGTGCACTAGGTTTCATCTCTGAACCTTGGTAAGATAATTTAGCAAACGCCCTCTTTGGTAGAACATTGAGGGATGATCCAGTGTCAACTAAGACCCTGGCCAGTGCATCTTCTTGGCACTTTATGGATACATGCAAGGCATGGTTGTGATTTTTTCCTTCCTTGGGTAACTCTTCATTACTGAAACTTAAAGTGTTGCAAGCTGTGATATTGGCGACCATCCCATCGAACTGGCCAACCGTTATATCTTGGGTAACATGAGCTTAAGCAAGCACTTTCAATAAAGCCTCCCTATGAGCTTGGGAATTCAGAAGCAAGGACAAGATATATATTTTTGACGGTGTTTGATGTAACTGATCGACTATCTTGTAGTCGCTTTTCTTTATCATTTTCAGATATTCAATTGCTTCATCTGATTGCATCGCCGGTTGTGCCCCTCCATATTCTGGGGTAGGAACTACAGTTGTAGCTTCCCTTGTTGGCTCTTGAGGGATTATATTGACATCGGGAGTATAAATCGGACCGCTGCGGGCCATTATGCTTGTCCCAGCAATATTCGTGGTATTGGTGTCAACATTCTCCAAGATTTTCTCACCTTCAACATCTTTGGGTTCTTCATCTACCACTTTATCTATCACAGTTATGTCATATTTCCAAGGCACCACCTTGGTGCTTTCGAAGGGAAAGGGGGTAGGCATATAAACTACCACGGGTGATGGATGAACAACATCTTTTCTTTGATAAGTTATCTCAACAGTCTCTATAAGATTGAAAAAGGGTACAATGACTGAAATTTCCTCGTTTGTTACAGGACCACAAACTTGTAAAACACCTTGATCCATAAAGTTTTGAATATCAGTTCGTACCACTTTACATCCCCTTGGATAAATGGCACATTCTTCACAGTTGTCGTGACAGGTATCAATCAAACTAGCTCTCACCAATCTTGCATGGAGTGCTATCAACGGAGTTTTAACATCTTCAACATTTTTGATTATACAAACATCAAAAACATCCTCAATGGCATTAACATCACCATGCGCCTGCAGAGGGTTACTTTTTACGTTGGGTCCAATATCTCAGAATGAAAGGATCTTCTTCTCAACCAGCTCTCGCACAATATGCTTCAAAGCATAACATCCCTCTAAATCATGCCCAAGGGCACCCTTATGGAAAGGATAATGGGCATCTTGATTGTGCCATGGAGGTAAAGGATTTGGTGGGGGACCCAAAGGTATGGGAGTCACCAACCCTTTCTGCAGCAACGATGGGTATAACTCAGTGTACGTCATAGGGATTGAAGCGAAAGGAGGTCTACCTCTTTGTACCCTATTTTGATTTGGAAGATTTTGTGGACGTGGAGCCTGCGCCCTTAGCTGTTGATAAGCAGGTGCCGTGGGTGCTTGCTGGTATACTGGTGCTTGTTGAATAGGTTGATAGACATGAGCTTGTGATTGGTTGAAAGTTGGCGTGACTGCTGCCACATACGGTTGTTGAATATACTATACTCGATAAGTTGGTTGTTGCTGAGCAAATTGTTGTTGCTTCTTCCACAAGTGACTTCTTCTTTGATTGGTTGACATTGCGTTTGTTTCACCCTCTTTCTTTCTTTCTTTGAAAACCTCCGGAAAACTTTTTGACATTATTACCAGATGTTCCAGTGGTGCTTATCATTTTTCCATTCTTCAATCCAAGCTTGACTTTTATGCCCACCGCAACCAAGTCAGAGAAACTTTCCGATACACTACTCACCATCCTTTCATAGAACATAGGTTTTATCGTATCCATGAACCAATATGCTAACTCCTTCTCAACAAGGGGTGGTTCGACTTGCGAGGCCACTTCCCTCAATCGTTGTGCATATTCCTTAAAAGACTCGTTATCTTTCTGGGACATGCTGAGCAATTGCCTCCTATTTGGGGCCATATCCATGTTATACTTATAATGTTGGATGAAAGCATCAGATAAGTCTTGGAAACAACAAATTCTACTTTGATCAAGGCTTAAGTACCACTTAGAGGGAACACCCCTCAAGCTGTCTTGGAAGCAATGTATCATAAGTTTATCGTCATCTACGTGCGCAGCCATTTTCCGATAATACATAATGAGGTGACTTTTAGGGCATGATTGGCCCTCGTACTTATCGAAATCTGGGGTCTTGAATTTCGCAGGAATCACAAGACCTGACACTAAGCACATCTCCCTAACAGCAACACCAAAGACTTGGTCACCTTCCATAGCCCTTAACCTTTTCTCAAGAATCTGGAAATTCTCTTTCATTTCCCTTATGTCTTCATGCCTTTAATCATCTTCTTCAGAAAAATCCGGAGCACGTTGTTGATCTTCAAAATAAGGTTGCGTGTGTGCATGGACAAGGGGTGATGCAAACGTGTGGACCACAGGATGAGTTTCATTGATAGTTGGTAGAGGAACCGTCTGCTGAGTGGATTGTACAAAACCAGGGGCGCTTTCAAATGGAGATGTAAAGCCGGGAGGTAAATCGTAGACTGGCCAAGTGGTAGGCAACGTCCTTGCAGGTTGGGGTTCAATCGTAGGACCGGTGATTTCTGAAGTGTTCTAACCAGATTGAGCTTCATCAACTTCTGATCACCATATGGACAAGGTAGTTCTGAGCATCATTTAAACTCAATCAAGTTACCATAATATAGTCCTTAACTCCTTGATGATTTCCCCTAACTTATTTGGTGTTGATTGATCGTGTTCATCATTTAATTTAATTTTTCGTGGCTTGCTTTGTTTCTGAAACTTCTTTGAAATTCCCTTTGCTCAATTCACATAAATGAATTTGGAGTATAAGGTTGAATTTGGGATGAGAAGAGGATCACAATAGTGGCAGCCTCGTGTCTTAAATCTTACCAAACGATGAAACTCCGGCGAGAGCTCACCGGAGAAGACGACCAAAATTTTCCTCAGGTGGTCTGAGTTTGAACTAGACACGTTGGCAATTTGAAATATTTTGATTGGTTGAATTTAAACTGGATCATGTGTTTGGATTCCAGCGTGTTCCACCGTGCTGTAAGACCCCAATTTGACCCTAAGATCCCTCATGTAACTTCATCATAGGCATTAGCATGGGATCATACCTTGGCATCCTCCTTCCCCCTTTTTCATTGGGTTTGTATTGGGAGAGATCAACAAATACTTTATGATTGTATCATACTTGTATTTTATCATTTCACTAACCAAAATACCCAAAATATGTCTTTGTATTTGCCTAACTCTTTTGTAGGAAAGGCATGATCCCATTGATTCATCAAGTTCACATCTAGGGTTTGTGACCCTCATGAACAAAGAGCACAACCAAGAATTGATCCAAGAATGGTTATGAGCATCATATATGAGTCCCAATTTTCTCTACATGTTATATTGATCAAGTTTTCTTCAAGAGTTTGAGGGTGATTTGCCTTGGAAACCCTAGTTTGACTGGGTATCTTGAGTAACTTCTCCAATAAGCTATCTCACCAATTGATCAAATTTCTCAAAGTACACTTCAAAATTCATCATATTATGCATATATGATCTACCATGAACCAAGAAAGTCAAGAGAATTGGAAGTTAGCAAGTTGGTTGATGGTGGTTGGCCAGATGAATTCATCTGATCAAAACTGGGTCTCCCTAGACCCTATCTCCTACAATTTTCACCATATGAAAATGATTCCAAGAGAAAACTTACTCTAAATGACATTACAAACAACTTTAATGTTGAGACCTAGAGCTAGTTTTTCTTGGAAAATCATTTTCTATGTTGAAACATTATAGGTCATTTTGTCTAAACCCTAATTTGAAAGTCAACTTCCCAAGGCCATAACTTGCTCAATTTTTATGATATGAAATATTTACAAGTTTCACAATCAAATTCAAGATGTATAATTAAACTTTTATGTTTGTAGTGGGAGCTAATTTAACTTTTATGAGCATGTGATATGAGGTTACATTATAGGTCATTTTTTACCTATACCATTGAACAAGTGATTTTTCCAAACTTCAAAAATGCATAACTTTATCATTCTAAATCCAAATGACATGAAATTGGTTACCATTTTGAAGGTCTTTGAAATAGATACAACTTTGATGAAGACACTTTTCTCATTTGTAACTCACATAAAAAGTTAAGTAAGGTGGAATATTGAGATATATGACTTTACACTTAGAAATTTTTTCAACATGTTGAAATTTCCAAACTTCCACCTCAAAATTCTCCATGTTCCAAGCTCCAAATGAAAAAATGTTGAATATCAAACTTGTTCCCCTTCATCCAATATTTCCAAAGAACCCAAGTTCATGCATTTTGAACAAAGATTGCTAGGCCTGTGCATGACTTTAACAGGGATGCATCATTGGAAAGAATCAATTGCACAAACTTCAATTCACAATGCCTTGCCATTCAAGCTTCATTCATAATTCAATTAGAATCATTTTTGGACCTTTATGCATTGCATCATGGGCCTGTACATGCCCATGCACTCGTGCCATCCACATTGCCAATTTTTGACAAATTTTGAAGTGTGCAAATATCATTCCCTTTGGCTATAAATAGAAGGCTTATGAGCTCATTTGAACAACACTTTGTGCACCAGCTTTTCCCCAATCGAAACCCTCTCATTCTAAAGGTGTTGATTCCTTAGGATTGACATTAATTTTAGAAAACAAATAATGTAATCATCTCTGTTGTTTTAATATGTTGGGTTGAAGAAATTCAACATCTGGACCAACATGTCATGTACGATGTCACGACATCAGGTCTGTGACATCGCACATGTGTAGAAAACTGAATTAATTAATTCAGTATATATTCTGGGATCAGCAAGGATATCTGGTGAATATCCTAACTCCCATGTGGAGGTCTTGAAGACTCAATCAGAAGATATATAGGCTCAAAATATGGAGATATATATGGAGAGATTCTAGGATTGAAGACCTTGTTTGTAGCAGAATTTTTCTGCTGAAGTTGTAATAGCAAAGAACAAGTCTGCTGCGATTTCTGAAGGCCCAAATCCAGTTGGGTGATTAGGTTATAAATAGCTGATTGTAACCTAGTATTTGTAAGCCTCCTAGAATGAAAATTTAGGGGTGTGTGTGAGGTAAACCTCCCAATCTGTGGGAAGGTTACCATATGTTTCTCAGTGGTAAAAGCTGAGAGTTTTGTAACTCAAAGCCTGTAGGCAAGAGTGATTTTGTTCTTGAATGAAGTTGTGAAGCAAGTTCAAGGTGTGTTAACATTACATTGTACTTGTAGTGATAGGAATGGAAACTGGAGGTTTCTATCTAGGAGTTCCTAGGTATAGATTGCATTGGGTAGGGATTAAGTGAAGAGTTGTAAACGGGTGAGTTTAACTCTGAATTAATACTGCTAATAGTGGATCTTCTTCCTGGCTTGGTAGCCCCCAGATGTAGGTCATGTTGGACTGAACTGGGTTAACAATTTCCTGTGTTTGTTTTCCTTCTGCATGTGTTTATTACTGCCATAACTCAGCAGGTATTCCAGTCAGCTTATCAAGATGATAACTGACCTGGCATATAGCCTTCTGTTTGAATGTCAATCAGAAAGCTGTAACATTCATCAGGGATAGTGCATACTGAATGATAAGTAAGTTAACTTTAGTTCAGTATTTATTTAAGTATGTTCTCTTCAAGGATAACAGACCTGGCTGAAGGATCATAGTGAAACTGTCAAACTGGATGTTCTGACAGTTGATACTGAAGGCTGATACTGAAGTAGAGACTAGTTGGTCTTTTACAGTATTGCAAACTTAGCACAGCACGTGTCCAGGAACATAACAGACTCAACATATGTTCTGGATGTCGAACTGAATGTTGTGACATTCATTCCCAACAGCAGGTGCTAAAGTGTAGGATGATTGGTTTTTCTGGTTCAGTATTTTTCTCAGGCTATTCTTCAGGGATTCAATAGCTTAGAGAAAAACCAGGAAACCAACTACCAACCTACAATTAATGAACCTAACAAATAGCCTAGTTGTTAGCAATCTAACAAGTGGAAATTAGATTTACGTGTTCAACCTTTAATTCAGGAAATACAAGTAAAAGATATACACACTGGAACAATGTAACAGATGATGTCCTCAAACAACAGTAAGACATCATGCTGATAACTGTGGAAGAAAACAACAGAAGTGAGTGCTAGGTTTGATTTCTGTTGAGTCTTTCTTCCTGATGCACAGAACCAGGTGTTCATACATTCTAGGGTGACATAGAATGAGATGTCGTGACATCTGTGAACTTGTGCATATTAGTACAGTGGTTAATAACTATCTTGCTGTAATAGTTACAATGTTAGATCAGATGTCATGACGTGGAGTAGAACATCTGAATTCTGACTACACCAGAATTTCAAAAGGAAAACCTGAGAAATTTCAATTTGAAATTTGAGTTTGAATCTCAACTGTTGGAGATTCAAAAACTCCAGGATCCCAAGCCTTGCAACCTCTCTAATCACTAATAGCTAGCTTCTCAAGTATGATCAGATCGTGTTTAGAGCTGAAATTCTGGTATCAGATATGAGATGTCGAAGGTAATGTCACAACACTAATATCTGAATAATGCAAACAGAATAAAGATAGAGAATAGTAATGCAAGATACACAAGCAATTATTAACCCAGTTCGGTCCAACTCACCTACATCTGGGGGCTACCGAGCCAGGAAGGAAATTCACTAAAATAGAATCAGTTCAAAGACTCTCTGTACACTTTAACAAGTTACAGTCTTTCTCACCTAATCTCTACCCGTGCAATTTCTACCTAAGCACTCTTAGATATGAGAACCCATTCACTTCCCTATAATCACACCTGTGATTTTAAACAACAATCCCTTGAGAAAAGAAAACACTTTTCAATAACACACTCTTGATTTTACTTCACAGTTTCAATCAAGAAGACACACTCTTGATCTTGCTTCACAACTTTGATCAAGAAGACACACACTTGATCTTGCTTCACAACTTTGATCAAGTAGACACACACTTGATCTTGCTTCACAGCTTTGATCAAGTAGACACACACTCTTGCTTAACAACTTTAGAGTGACAAATTACAACCACAAATCAGTCCAATTCAATCATCAAAAGATGACTTGAATGACTTACAAGTCTTACGACTAAACAGACACAAACCCTAGCTCTCTCTCTATATTTCGCTCAGTATTGGTTGTGTGTAAAAACAGGTTTTCTAAGTCCCTTTTTATAGAAGCTTTCAGCTGGGCTTGGACATCTTGAAAACCCTAAATGTATTTTCCAATCAAATATTTTTATAACAGCTGGTTAGATCTCCTTGGAAAATAAGTAAATCAGGTTGTAATCCATGATTGAATGCGCCAGCTAATCAGATCTTCAATCATACATTGATTGCCATTAATTGTGCAATCACAAAACACCAGACATTCACATTGAATGTTCTATGTACAGGACGTCATGACACCGGGTCTGACATCCTGGAAAAATCTTGCATAATCCAATAATTCCTTTTATAACTTCCAGCAGGTACAACCATATCAGATGCCATGACCTTATGTATGTCATCTGAAACAATCCTGCATGAACATGTCTTTCATTTAAGCTCCAGCAGGTACATCCAATATCAGAAGCCATGGCATTGTATGTGGCATTCTGAAACAATCCTGCATGAACATGTTCTTGAACTCCAGCAGGTACATAGGATATCTTATGTTAAGACATCACACATAACATCTTGTGAACACTCTTTGTTTTACCAAAATTGCTGCCAACACTAAGAATCAACAAACTCCCCCTTTGGCAAATTTTGGCTAAAACATATATCTGTCCTTTTTGTTCACAAGGTAAACTATCAACAGTTAAACAACATAACAGTAGTTTAAACAGCAGCAGAAGTAACACAATTGCTAGCTTATAGTTACTAGTAATACACACATGTACAAGGGTACTTCTCCTCCCCCGAAATTTGTGCAACAAAAACAGAATTACTAGTTATGGATGCAACTAGTAAGACACACAAATGCACAAGGGTACTCCTTCTCCCCCTAAATCTGTGCACACATCAAACATCTTCCATGAAAATAACAGCTACTGTAACCACAACACCTGTACCAGCCAGAATGTCATTCTGACATCTGCTTCAACATCAACACATGTGCACCATCTCAGACATCCTCTTTGACATCTATAAACAGAACAACATTATGTTTTAACACCTGTGCACTTCCTTCAATAATAGCTGTCCTTCAGTTCAGCTACATACATCTCACAACTCCACATCAACAGCTTCCACCTCAACACTTCTCCCCCTTTTTAGTCAAAATTGACCGAAGGTGACCAATCAGATAAAATAAATGTCTATTATCCTAGCAGAGAATGTTAGATCAGATGTTATAACATTAAACATGTTAAAACATAATATTCAGGAAGTACAAACCATCATCATGCACAACTGTGATAGCTGAGATAATGAACAAATCCAAGGAACTCATCAAGATCCCAAAATATTACACACAGGCATCAATGAGGACTGCCACAAAAACAATAAAAACTTCAGCATCCAACCATCCGCAACACAACTTCGGCCACACTTCACCCAGTCAAAAATATCCTCTGGGATGAACAAACCCAAACTCCTTTGCTTGCTATAGGTTCTCATGAACACAAAAACCCAACTTCCCCCTTAAACATTCAAATTGATTGGCATCCAAAGCTTTAGTGAAAATGTCTGCTAATTGCTTTTCAGTAGTGACATGCTCCAGAGTTATTATCTTTTCTTCTACAAGTTCTCTAATGAAGTGATGACGAATGTCAATATGCTTTGTCCTTCTATGTTGAATAGGATTTTTGGAAATATTTATGGCACTCAGGTTATCATAGTATAATGTCATGACTTCTTGTGTGACATTGTATTCAGACAACATTTGCTTCATCCAGACTAGTTGAGAACAGCTACTCCCAGCTGCTATGTATTCAGCTTCAGCAATGGATAGAGATACACAGTTTTATTTCTTGTTGAACCATGAAATAAGATTGTTCCCCAAAAAGAAGCATCCTCCAGATGTTCTTTTCCTATCATCAGCACTTCCAGCCCAGTCAGCATCACAATAATCAGTCAGCATGGATCCAGATCCATGAGTATACAACATCCCATAGTCACTGGTGCCATTGACATATTTCGGTATTCTCTTCACTTGGTTTATGTGACTGACTTTTGGTTCAACTTGATACCTAGCACAAACACCTACATCAAATGCAATGTCAGGTCTGCTTGCTGTGAGATATAGCAGACTACCTATCATGCTTCTGTATAGACTCTGATCTACACGGACACCATTTTCATCTTTGGAGATTTTCACATGAGTAGGAGCAGGTGTCCTTTTATGGCTTGCATTTTCCATGCCAAACTTCTTCACAATGTTCTTGGCATACTTGCTTTGAGATAGAAAGATAGAGTCTTCCATCAGTTTGACTTGTAGCCCAAGAGAGTAGGTCAGTTCTCCAACAAGGCTCATCTCAAACTCAGATTGCATTTGTCTAACAAAATGTTCAACCATCTGTTTTGACATCCCACCAAATACAATGTCATCTACATATATTTGTGCCACCATGAGCTTTCCTCCTTCATTCTTCACAAACAGAGTTTTGTCAATACCTCATTTCCTGTATCCATTGTCAGTGAGAAACACTGTGAGTCTCTCATACCAAGCCCTGGGAGCTTGCTTCAACCCATAGAAAGCTTTCTTCAATCTGTACACATGTTGTGGAAGATTTGGATCTGTGAATCCTTTAGGCTATTCAACATATACTTCTTCATTTAAGTAGCCATTCATGAAGGCACTTTTTACATCCATTTGAAACAGTTTGAATTTTAGAATACATGCCACTCCAAGCAATAATCTAATGGACTCAAGGCGAGCTACAGGAGCAAATGTTTCATCAAAGTCTACTCCTTCAACTTGAGTATATCCTTGAGCTACTAATCTAGCTTTGTTTTTAGTAACAACTCCTTGTTCATCAGATTTATTCTTATATACCCACTTTGTACCTATTGTAACACCTCAAAATTTGCCCTCCTCTTCTTGGGACTAGTTTAGCATATTGCATTTCATATTTAGGGCATTAGGCATTGCATATTGCATATCATGTGGAAACAATGAAGTTATCCTCCAAAGTCTTTTCAGAGATGGAGAAGTGATGTGGTTCAAGACTGAGGGTCTCCATAAGTTGATCACTAGCCATCTGAGGGTTTATGATTTAATTAGGGTTTTCTTGGTTCTTCAAGGAGGTTGAGAATTATCTTGGTTGCAAGGATACATCATCATCATTATGGTTATGTCCTTATTAAGGGGTTCATTGTTCATGCTCAGGTTCTTTGGGATTAGGGTTTTGACCTCTAGTCAACCCTAATCAATTGCATTCTTTCAGCCATTGATTTGCAAGGAGATGAGGTATTCTATTGGGATGAGGATCATATGATCATTATTTTGGGCTTGTTTAAGCTAGGGTTTCATTTTGGAGCTAATTCCTCAAGTGGTTGAGGATCAAGCTGATCAGAGCATGGTTAGGTCATTTGAGGATCTAGAAAGTCAACAGAAAGTCAATTGTGGGTTGTGAGGTGGAGAAATGAGTTTTAACATCTCATTCATGCTCAAAAGAGGTTCATTTGTCATTACAAACTTATATGTTGAAGAATTTGAAGCCAGATCAAAAGTTTCCCAAAATGGAAAGTGACCTGTAATTGAAAGTTTCCAAAAATGGAAAGGTTTTGGTTCAAATTCAACTTGAATTTACATCATCAAAGAAGCTTCAAATGGATTTTTGTCCAACATGAAAGTTGAATATCTTTATCTCCCATTTCCAAAAAGTCCAAGATCATGAATTTATGATGAATGGTTGAGAAGATATGGCCAAATGATCATGAAGTGTGCATGGAACTTCAAAGTGGCATAACTTTTGACTCAAAACTCCAAATGAAGCCACTCTTTTTGCAAATTTCTTCTCATGACATATATTTTCCAAATCCATCATTGCATTGCATGAAAAAGGTTCACATGGCCACGTGATAATTCAAGTGCATTTTGGAGGGAAATTGGGGAATTTAAATTTGGTGCAAGCTACAAGCATAATTCCAATCCCATTGTGTTTATTAGGTGATTTTGAGTGAAAATGGATCATTGCATGCTACTATTCACGTCCAAATTAGGCCATGCACCACACTTTTCAAAATTTGCTAAAACACCTCATTCTCATTAACTTCTAATTAACCATTGCCTAATTAATTTTTCAGCATGATTAGTGAATAGTATAAAGCCTTAATCATAACAGAATTGGATCATAATCTCAAATTCTAGATCTAGATCTCATTTTCCCTCCAAATTTTCTCTTCTTCCAAATTCAAAAATTCTTCAAAGAACACTGTGATTTTATTGCATATTCTTGTTTCCTGATGATGATTGAGTGCAGATCAAGCTCTTGATTGGAGAATTTGGACCAGAATCGTGTTGTGCAAGCTCATGAAGGTGAAAATGGAAGTTCAAGTTTGAGCTAGATCTGAGCCTTTCCAAGCCTCAATTCATTCTTAAAGCTTCATAACAAGTGCTCAGGAGTAGATTTACACACGTGCCAAGCCTTGAATCACCAGAATTCACTACTGCCATTGTTGGAGCTTCAAGAAGGTGCAAATTTCGAATCTCCTAATTCTCTTTTTTATGGACATGATTAGATAGATCTTTGCTCGCTGAAAATTCTGATATAAAATTCATAAAAAATGGTTAAGAATTGACTAAGTTATGCTGAGTTGAAAGTTTGTGATCAAGAATGTTATGCTTCGATTATTAAAATATATGTGGAATTAGATCAAAATATTGTTAGATTTGGAATCTACGTGCCAAGACGAGTCCAATGATGTATTCATTTCAAAAAACTGCAAAAAAAATGCACGTGGTACTGTTCACCACCGTCTCAAGGTAGGAGACGGTGGTTTCCACCATGCATGAACAGTAGCAGCGCCATTCTGGTTCAGCTAGGGCAAGGCGTGTGAAACGACGCCGTTTCAGTCCAGCGAGCGTTACCTCGCTTCGATTCCTCCTGAAGGGCGTTTGCATTTTTCATTTCAATTTCCAGGCCTAAACCCAAAACCACTGTGTTTTGGTGCGTCTCCCTCCTCACTTCGATTCCAGCTGGCTGCGTTTTTTTTTACTTAATCCATTTTCTTCATTTCCCTCCATTTCATCATGTGTTTTCAATTTTTATTCATATATTTTCATGCCAACTTCAAAAAATCATATAAAATTGAAAATTAATCCAAATAATTCCAATTTTTTTCTCACATGCTCCTTGAAGTGTCTACTATTTTATGGTGTTGATTTTATGATTTTATCATTGCTGGAATTTGAAATGTGATTGATTATTTGAACATGTATGCAAATGTGACATGTTGTACCAATTCTTTTGTGAAATGCTCATACATTGGCCAATTGATTTGAAATTTGGTATGCTGATTCCCAACATGTTGCATGATTTTTGAGGCTTGGTTGTGCATTTTTAGCATTTTTCATCTCTGTTTTAGACACATGACTGTATGGTGTGACAATGTGTGTCACACAATTTGATGTCATACTTGTTCATTTTCATTTCTAGGTCAATTGAGCTCTGTTGATTCTAATTTTTGGCATGATGATTGTGTTTGACATGTTGTGTGCATATAAAATTTTTCATGATTGTTTGATTCATTTCTGTTTTAATATGGAATTTTGACTCTCCATATCCAATTATGATCACCTTGTGTACCTTTTTCCTTATCTTGTGCAATTGATGACTTTGCCATTTGATTTAGGTTTGGTCCTTTTTAGGACATGTTCTTACTTGATTAAATGTGTTTCATATGGAATATTGGTTGCTGTTTTGACTTTTCGCTTTGCCTTTGACCCTAGTCTTGGACTAGTGGTTTATTCTCACTTTTTGAGCTGTGTATTTCAGGTTCAAGCCATTAAGCTCTAGTGGTTGATGCAATCTCATGACTTGAGATACAAATTTGCTTTGTCCCCTAACCTTTCTTGTGTTGTAGGATCCTTGGTGATGAGCTCACTTGAGTTGTTGACTTGCATTGTGTATATTGGTTGTCTCACTGTTGACTGTCTGTTTGGTTTGTCTGAATGTGAATATTGACTTGTTTGACTTTCTTACAGGTACTTTAGCCGCTTTAACTCATTGCTTGAGTTGCTTTGCTTGTGGTTGGCATACCACCTAGGTAACCATTCTAACTCCATGTAGTTTGGAAGCCCTATCATTTCTTTTGGCAGGCACCTGTCTGAAGTCCTCCTTAAGAGGCAATGTCTGTGATTGTTTATATTTGTGCCATGTACTTCAAAGACCTCCTAAGTGAAGAGGCATTGGCAGATAGAAGGGATGTGCAATCCATCCCCTGCTATTCAGTTGAGTCTTTCATCTTGCTCGCACTACGTGCTGATGCATTTTGAATAAACACCCAAAATCTTGTATATAAAGTCAGTCATTGTGGAATAGAGTTCCTCATTCTGGACTCCCACACCTTCTTTGGTTCAAGCTCACTCAGGCCGGGTTAAGAGCTATGAGGTCCAACCCTCATTACCTTTCATCTGCTCACCCTGACGGTCAATGTCAGTGGTTAAGAGCCTCAGACACCCTTTCCAGTGTTGGCTTGTTTGTCGAGGTTGACATGACCCCTTGACTAAAGCCCAGCCTTGTATGAGCCGCTTGTTTGCATATAGTGTGTGATACCTGTTCACCTGTGGTGTTTACTTGCCTTTTATTTGCTGTTTCAACTTGCTTCCTGTGCGAGTTAGGATTTGCTTAGATACCTCAACATAGGGATCATTTGTATGACAACTATTAGGCTCGAGTCAGTCTCCCTTTTAGTTTGTTATTCCCCGGTCTCTGGTTAGGAGAAAGTTTCTCCCCTGTTAAGGGGAACTACGTCGCCCTGATCCTCATACGAGATGAGGTACGAAGGCAGGAGATCATGCGAGATCTCTCCGGGCACCTTTTTCTTTTTTGTGTGTGTTTTGCTTGACAGCTATTAGGTTCGAGTTCCCGACTCCCTTTTAGTTTGTGTGTTCAACCTCTTTGTTTCTCTTGATGTCTCAGCGTCTTCTTGGTGTTTGCTTGATGGCTATTAGGCTCGAGTGCCAGACTCCCTGTTAGCTTGTCCATTTGATAACCTTTTTGAGTGTGTTTGGAGTCGGATATAAGTCCAGCTTTTGGCATTCTGTTTCCCGTTTGTGAGTGTGTTTGGAGTCGGATATAAGTCCAGCTATTGGCATTCTGTTTCCCGTTTGTGTGTGTGTTTGGAGTCTGATGTAAGTCCAGCTATTGGCATTCAGTTTCCCGTTTGTGTTGGTTTGTGGAGTCTGATATAGGCCCAGCGATTGACATTCGGTTTCCTGTTTGTGTTTCTTTTGTTCGGAGTCGGACGTAAGACCAGCCATTGGCAGTCTGTTTCCATTGGCGAGTTTCTTTTGATGTCTCAGCGTCTTGGTGTTGTGTTTTGTTTCGGCGTGCGTTAGCCGAACTACGGTAGCTATGATTCTCATTCCAGATGAGATACGTAGGCATGGGATGCGATATCCTAGCGAGCCCGTTTCCCATTTCCCCGAACTACGTCGACTCTGATGTTTGTTTCTGACAAACTACGTAGGCCCAGGATGCGACATCCTGCCGAGTCCGCTTCCTCCGTTTTCTTTCGCCTGTTTATTCCAGTGTGTGTGCATTCTTTGAGCAGTTATTCGACAACCTTATTCTATTCTCTTGAGCGTGGATCCCGTCGAGTACGACGGACGTGAGGGGTGCTAATACCTTCCCCTTGCGTAACCGACTCCCGTACCTTGTAATCCCCGGTTGTAAGACCATTTCCTTTCCAAGTTTACTTCGAGCGTTTCCTTTCCCTCCTTTGGGATAAATAACGCATAGTGGCGACTCTGTTTGTTTGTTTTTTCCCGCCGGTTGTTTTTCGCGTTGCGACAGCTGGCGACTCTGCTGGGGAAATCGAGAAGTTGACCTCTTGCTGGTCCATCTTCCCTAAGCGAGTCATTCCTAGCGCTCTCTAGGATAGTTTTGGTTGCTTGTGCTGCTTTATTTATTGCATTTATGATTATTATGTTGTGTATATATTTGCATAAATGTTTGCATGCATCATGTTATCATTATGCTGGATTCTGTACAGGTTGGTTCCTCTGATTTGGGGTGGGTGTTCTGAGTGGGGCTAAAACCCAGGCCCGATTTGGATATTTATTTCTGAGACGCCGGAGTTCTGTCCATGATATTTATCAGTGGGGATCCGTTTATTTCAGGATTCCCTGGGTCGATTCAGATGATGTCGTGGTTATCCGTTCAGCCAATCCCCCACGCCTCTTCTCGTTCCGATTATGGACCGAGTAATAAACATCCCCAACCAGGGTAGGAATGGGATTCCCCTGAACGAACACCCGAATGGCATTAACATCCACAAAGTTCTTCTAATTAAGGAACAGGATGATTCCATAAATGCTCACAGCAATCAAAGCACAGACAGTCTGCCAATCACCCAAAACAGCATGCTCCTTGGCTTTAGCCTCCAGGAAACTCAGATGAAAACCAGGCAACTTTCCCTTCTCCTTCAGACCTCCTTTAGTCACTTCAGGTCTCAAATAAAGAGCACGGGAGATCCCACAAGCATCAGGTTCTTCCTTAGTAGCATAAAAAGGAACCTGATTTCTGATCTGAATACCCAAGATGCCAGCATAGTCCTCCATCAAAGGCCCTAACAAGTAATCCGGGAAGACAAAGTATCTCAAACCAGGATCATAAAAGTGGAGAAAAGTATGGATGCCACTCCTATCCCGGTCAGTGAGCCTGAAAACCATCTTCAGAATACCACCATAAGTCTCATGGAACATCCCTACATGGTCAGGCGTAATCAATGATATCATCTCTTTCAGCACACTGATCTCTGGATCAAAGAAACTGTAGACAACATCGTCCTTCAAACCAGGCCTCATATATGAGTAAAGAAGTCTCTCAACCAGGATCTCAATCAAGAATGTCCCCTGCATATGGATAAACATGAGTTAGATGCAGATAAATGCAAAATGGGAATGATGCTGATGCATGAATGCAATGCACTGTGCCATCCTCCAAGTCATCTGAACATCCACTGCACTGAGTTACGGCCTCTGAACTGATCACAACCATCTGAGGTACTGAGTAACCCTAAATCCAACTCGGGGTTTCGAAATAAACGGGACCAGAGGATATATCACCATCATCACCAGAAAACCACTTAGGTGTTGTGCTCAGTTTTTATACAAGTGGTTCATGGGATATCTGCCTTCCAGGGGTGCCTTTGTTCTTCTTGATCATACTGTAAATTGGGCAACCAAGTTGATGGGTTTGCGAGCCAAAGACATAGCTTAGACTCACAGTAGTGGGGCTGGACAAGATTTCATTTGCAGTTGTGGGAGTTTTCCCAATGTGCCTCTTATAAGAGTTCAGGGTTGCATTAATTATAACCCGACGCTTCTTAAGAGGCAAATGGGATTTGCTATGGAGGTTCCTCCTCTCAAGAGTGAGATTCAGGACACTTTCTACTTCCCGGTTGAGGGTAACCAGTCATCGTTGAGGCAAGTGTCTGATGCATGGCGCCACATTCAAAGGAAAGGCAAGTTTTCTTGGGGTAGAGCTAATAACAGGTCTTTTCCTCCATTTGACGATTGGCTCAAGAAGAGGGTTGAGCTCACGCATCTACCATTTCCTGTGGGTGATCCTTGGTATCTGTTGATTGAGGAATCCCATTCTTCTGTCAGTATGGAAGAGTTCCTGGAGATGAAAAGGGAGAGAGATCAGCTTCATGCAGAGAAGATTGAATTGGAGATGAGTGTTGCTAGAATCCAAATGGCTAATCAGGAAATCAAAGGGAAAATAGAAGACCAGGATAAGAGACATGCCATTGAGGTGAAGCGCTTTGAGATAGACACCGCTTATTATGGCAAGGTCAGCCAAGCTTTGGAGTCATCTACAAAGGAGCACGACATTACCAAGGAGAGGTTGGCTAGAGCTTTGAAGGTCATTGAGGATGAGAAGAGGAGGCAGATCCTTGTGAAGAATCAGAGGGAAACCAGAGTCAGAGTCCTTACCGCAGAATGGGAAGCAAAGCTGAAGATTAAGGAAGCAGAGAACGTGAAGATCATTACCGAGAGAGATCATTATATTACCGAGAGAGATTATTATCTTGCTGAGAGGGATCATTACTTCCGACAGATGAAGATTCACCAGAAGGAGGTGGGGAGACTGCAGCAGGAGAACACCGAGCTCAGGTTCGCCGTGAAGTTTACCAGGATGGTTGATGATGCAGAGCCTTCTGTGGGACCTTCGTCAAATTAGACCTTTCTTATTTGTGTTGGATTACTGTCAGGCATGTTGACGGAATTCACTTGCTTGTATTTTCTTTCTGATTCTGGAGAATTGTATTTGATCTGTATCAGACTTGATGTATGACTTTCACACGTATTGTGCACTCTTGATATACAGTGGTTATTATCATTCAGTGATTGATCTTCAAGCTTTATTTGTTTGACTGTATGCACTCACACAGCACACACATGGTTGGGGAATATCTTTGCTAAAACATAGTTCTCTGCTCTGTATGGCAAAATCAGATGATTGATATCAGAATGTGGCTGTCAAATTATTATCTGTCTCGATGAAACCAGGATCGAAAGACAGAGTGTTCCTCATATGGATAGACATTACATTCATGCATGAATCATAATAACTTGTCTTCTATTTTGCAGGTGTCAGTTTCTAACGTGCTTGATTGTTTCAGGAATCATTGCTCGCGCACGTAGAATCATTCCCTTGCACGTAGCACGTCCGCACAAATACCCTGCCAGGCGCAACAAATCCAGGCTGATGGATCTACCCAACACAGATATTCTCGAGTTGAAGGAGAAAATGGGTGAGCTGATAAACGTCATGCAAGGGTTGGCCTTGGGACAGAAAGCACTTGCTGATAAGGTGGAAAAGCTCGAGCGGGCTTCGGCTGCCAACAGTGGTAATAATCAGGAGGGTGTTTCCAACAATGGTCTCGGTGGATCAAGGGATGGAGAAGATCTCAGAAAGAAGACTATTGCTGGGGTGGTGATCAATAATGGTGGTGGTTTCGGTGCTGCTACAGGCGGTGGACCGGATCCGGTAAACAACAATCTGAAGGATAGTCTGTTTCCTCCTTTCTTCGGGGCTGAGGAGGATAGAGAAGAAGACAAAGAAGCGGATCAGTTCTCCATGCTGAATGAGCAATTCGGTCAATATGGTGTTCAACCACCAATCAAAGAGATTCAGGTGCTGGCTGAGAAGATCAGGGCTCTAGAAAGCTATGCTACTCCGGGGGTTGTTAATATGTCGAACATGGGGCTGGTTGAGGGGATTGTGATCCCGCAGAAGTTTAAAGCGCCTGCGTTTGACAAGTATAATGGGAGTTCTTGCCCTGAAACTCATCTCCAGGCTTTTGTCCGAATTTTTTTTGCTTATACAATGGTAGGATGCCCGGTTACCAACTTTGCTGATATTGTGGTGGCTGGGGAACGAATAGAGAGCTGGTTGAAGCTGGGGAAGATACAGGGTAACGCTTCATCGTCTGGTTCGAAGAAGCCCTTTGGTAATGGCCAGAGAAAGAAGGAGGGTGATACAAGTGCTGTGTATACCCAGAGAGGACAAGGTAGGGATCGTTACTACTAGCACACTGCTGCGGTAACTATTCCTGCTGATAATCAACCTGCACAACAACATCAACAACAACAACCGTCACAACAACGACAGCCATTTCAACA
Organism: Lathyrus oleraceus; assembly: GCF_024323335.1. Lineage (NCBI taxonomy): Eukaryota > Viridiplantae > Streptophyta > Magnoliopsida > Fabales > Fabaceae > Lathyrus > Lathyrus oleraceus. The sequence continues at coordinate 386,096,522 of NC_066583.1, forward strand.
GAGACCGCAGAGGGCCGGGTATCAGGTGAGAGGAAGAATGAATGATCGTCAATTTGATAGACCGCCTGTGACCTACTCATTCTTGCTGAAGAAATTGAAAGATTTGGGGTTGGTCCAGCTGAGGACATTGGCTCCGTTGAGACCTAACCAGAGGCCGGCCAGTTTTGATGAGAATGCCAAATATGAATTCCACTCTGGTGCCCCTGGACACAATGTGGAGAATTGTAAAGCTTTTAAGCATGTTGTCCAGGACCTGGTGGATTCTAAGGCAATCAATTTTGCTCCATCTCCAAATGTGAATGCTAATCCCATGCCCGCGCATGGTCAGATGGGGGTGAATGCAATTTCTGAGGATAAGGGCCGAATCTGGGTGACGGATGTGGACCGGTTAAAGACTCCATTGGCTGAGGTCAAGAGACAATTATTGAGGAATGGGGTCTTCCCGGGGTGTGATGATTGTTGTGCTGCGTGCACCGTTGCTCCTAATGGGTGTGTTTTCTTGTGAAATGCTCATACATTGGCCAATTGATTTGAAATTTGGTATGCTGATTCCCAACATGTTGCATGATTTTTGAGGCTTGGTTGTGCATTTTTATCATTTTTCATCTCTGTTTTAGACACATGAATGTATGGTGTGACAATGTGTGTCACACAATTTGATGTCATACTTGTTTGTTTTCATTTCTAGGTCAATTGAGCTCTGTTGATTCTAATTTTTGGCATGATCATTGTGTTTGACATGTTGTGTGCATATAAAAATTTTCATGATTGTTTGATTCATTTCTGTTTTAATATGGAATTTTGATTCTCCATGTCCAATTATGATCACCTTGTGTACCTTTTGCCTTATCTTGTGTAATTGATGACTTTGCCATTTGATTTAGGTTTGATCCTTTTTAGGACATGTTCTTACTTGATTAAATGTGTTTCATGTGGAATATTGGTTGCTGTTTTGACTTTTTGCTTTGCCTTTGACCATAGTCTTGGACTAGTGGTTTATTCTCACTTTTTGAGCTGTGTATTTCAGGTTCAAGCCATTAAGCTCTAGTGGTTGATGCAATCTCATGACTTGAGATACAAATTTGCTTTGTCCCCTAACCTTTCTTGTGTTGTAGGATCCTTGGTGATGAGCTCACTTGAGTTGTTGACTTGCATTGTGTATATTGGTTGTCTCACTGTTGACTGTCTGTTTGGTTTGTCTGAATATGAATATTGACTTGTTTGACTTTCTTACAGGTACTTTAGCCGCTTTAACTCATTGCTTGAGTTGCTTTGCTTGTGGTTGGCATACCACCTAGGTAACCATTCTATCTCCATGTAGTTTGGAAGCCCTGTCATTTCTTTTGGCAGGCACCTGTCTGAAGTCCTCCTTAAGAGGCAATGTCTGTGATTGTTTATATTTGTGCCATGTACTTCAAAGACCTCCTAAGTGAAGAGGCATTGGCAGATAAAAGGGATGTGCAATCCATCCCCTGCTATTCAGTTGAGTCTTTCATCTTGCTCGCACTACGTGCTGATACATTTTGAATAAACACCCAAAATCTTGTATATAAAGTCAGTCATTGTGGAATAGAGTTCCTCATTCTGGACTCCCACACCTTCTTTGGTTCAAGCTCACCCAGGCCGGGTTAAGAGCTATGAGGTCCAACCCTCATTACCTTTCATCTGCTCACACTGACGGTCAATGTTAGTGGTTAAGAGCCTCAGACACCCTTTCCAGTGTTGGCTTGTTTGTCGAGGTTGACATGACCCCTTGACTAAAGCCCAGCCTTGTGTGAGCCGCTTGTTTGCATATAGTGTGTGATACCTGTTCACCTATGGTGTTTACTTGCCTTTTATTTGCTGTTTCAACTTGCTTCCTGTGCGAGTTAGGATTTGCTTAGATACCTCAACATAGGGATCATTTGTATGACAACTATTAGGCTCGAGTCAGTCTCCCTTTTAGTTTGTTATTCCCCGGTCTCTGGTTAGGAGAAAGTTTCTCCCCTGTTAAGGGGAACTACGTCGCCCTGATCCTCATACCAGATGAGGTACGAAGGCAGGAGATCGTGCGAGATCTCTCCGGGCACCTTTTTCTTTTTTGCGTGTGTTTTGCTTGACAGCTATTAGGTCCGAGTTCCCGACTCCCTTTTAGTCTGTGTGTTCAACCTCTTTGTTTCTCTTGATGTCTCAGCGTCTTCTTGGTGTTTGCTTGACGGATATTAGGCTCGAGTGCCAGACTCCCTGTTAGCTTGTCCATTTGATAACCTTTTTGAGTGTGTTTGGAGTCGGATATAAGTCCAGCTTTTGGCATTCTGTTTCCCGTTTGTGAGTGTGTTTGGAGTCGGATATAAGTCCAGCTATTGGCATTCTGTTTCCCGTTTGTGTGTGTGTTTGGAATCTGATGTAAGTCTAGCTATTGGCATTCGGTTTCCCGTTTGTGTTGGTTTGTGGAGTCTGATATAGGCCCAGCGATTGGCATTCGGTTTCCTGTTTGTGTTTCTTTTGTTCGGAGTCGGACGTAAGACCAGCCATTGGCAGTCTGTTTCCATTGGCGAGTTTCTTTTGATGTCTCAGCGTCTTGGTGTTGTGTTTTGTTTCGGCGTGCGTTAGCCGAACTACGGTAGCTCTAATTCTCATTCCAGATGAGATACGTAGGCATGGGATGCGATATCCTAGCGAGTCCGTTTCCCATTTCCCCGAACTACGTCGACTCTGATGCTTGTTTCTGACAAACTACGTAGGCCCAGGATGCGACATTCTGCCGAGTCCGCTTCCTCCGTTTTCTTTCGCCTGTTTATTCCAGTGTGTGTGCATTCTTTGAGCAGTTATTCAACAACCTTATTCTATTCTCTTGAGCGTGGATCCCGTCGAGTACGACGGACGTGAGGGGTGCTAATACCTTCCCCTTGCGTAACCGACTCCCGTACCTTGTAATCTCCGGTTGTAAGACCATTTCCTTTCCAGGTTTACTTCGAGCGTTTCCTTTCCCTCCTTTAGGATAAATAACGCACAGTGGCGGCTCTGTTTGTTTGTTTTTTCCCGCCGGTTGTTTTTCGCGTTGCAACACCTATGACATTTACTCCTTCAGGTCTAGGAACCAATTCCCATACTTCATTCCTCTTGAATTGACCTAACTCCTCTTGCATGGCATTGATCCAGAACTCATCAGTCAAGGCTTCCTTGATATTTCTGGGTTCAATCTTTGACACAAAGCAGCCATGTGAGATCATTTCCCTTGATCTAGTAGTGACTCATTTATCTGGATCTCCTATGATAAGATCTTTGGGATGATCCTTCTGAATTCTGATAGAGGGTCCCTTGTTGATTTTGTCATCTTCAGGTTCAACTTGAGGAGGTTCTTCTTCCTTATTTTTGTCTGAGAAGTCAGTTGAAGAATCATTCAGAGATGTCTCGACATCGTCTGTGACATCAGTCTGTTGGTCATCAACCACAACATTAATGGATTCCATCAATACATTAGTTATGGAATTAAAAACCCTGTAAGCTCTGCTGTTTGTTGAATAGCCCAGAAATATTCCTTCATCACTTTTGGGATCCATCTTCCTTCTTTGCTCACGATCAGCCAAGATATATCATTTTCTACCAAATACATGAAAGTATTTGACTGTAGGTTTTCTTCCTTTCCAGACTTCATAAAGGGTTGTGGGAGTCCCTTTCTTTAATGTCACTCTGTTGTGAACATAGCAGGCTGTGTTCATGGCTTCAGCCCAAAAATGGTAGGGCAATTTCTTAGCATAAATCATAGCTCTGGCTGATTCTTGAAGAGTCCTATTTTTTATTTCCACCACACCATTTTGCTGGGGAGTGATGGGAGATGAGAACTCATGATGAATTCCTTCTGAAGAGCAGAATTCAGCAAATTTGTTGTTCTTTAACTCCTTCCCATGATCACTTCTAATTTTGACAACAGGACTTTCTTTTTCCCTTTGAAGTTTCAGACAAAGCTCCTTAAAGACTTCAAATACATCAGATTTTTCTCTTATAAAATTGATCCAGGTGTATCTGGAGAAATCATCCACCACCACATATGCATACTTCTTCCCTCCAAGGCTTTCAACTTGCATGGGTCCCATCAAGTCCATATGAAGGAGTTCCAAGACTTTGGTAGTTGTGTCATGTCTGAGCCTCTGGTGTGACATCCTTGTTTGTTTTCCAATCTGACATTCTCCACAGATTTTTCCCTCATCAATCTTTAAGTTGGAAATTCCTCTAACAACTTCAACTGATATGATCCTCTTCATACCTTTAAGGTGCAGGTGACCCAATCTTTGATGCCATATCTTCACTTCTTCTTCTTTGGCTAAGGTACACATTGAAGAGTATCTAGTTTCTTGAGATCTCCACATGTAACAGTTGTCTTTGGACCTAACTCCCTTCATGATAACTTCATTTTCTTTGTTAGTAATCAGACATTTAGTTCTGGTGAAGTTTTCATTCAGTCCCTGATCACACAGTTGACTGATGCTTATAAGATTAGTAGTTAATCCCTTAACAAGTAGGACATCATCAAGGTCAGGAACTCCAGGGAAATCCAGCCTACCCATTCCCTTGATTTCACCCTTTGCACCATCACCAAAGGTAACAAAACTCATGGCATGAGGGTGAAGTTCAGTTAGCAGATTTTTGTTCCTAGTCATATGTCTGGAGCAACCACTGTCAAAATACCAATCTTCTTTGACTGAAACTCTGAGGGAAGTGTGAGCTATTAGACTTGTGACCTTTGTCTTAGGAACCCACTGCCTTTTGTTGACAGTCTTGTGATGCTTGGACCTTGATTGGTATTGAGACTGAACAGGGCCAGGATAACCATATAGCTTATAGCAGAAGGGCTTCAGGTGGCCAAATTTTCCACAATATTGACATTTTCATCTTTGATGTTTCCCTTTCTGCTGTTGTGACATCTGATGTGACATCTCAGGTTTGCTTTTAACATGGCTGCACTTAGGTTTGGATTTTGGTTTGTAACTGCACTCAGCCTTGAATCCAATGCTAGATTTGTTTCCTGTTATTTGGCCAGTCTGGAGAATCTTGTTTAAGATGGCAGATCAATTGTTAAGCATTCTTACATACTTAGTCATCTCATCTAGTTTGGAATTCAAGAATACAACTCTAGTCTTCAATTTTGAGATGGTTTCCAGATACTCTTCCTTTTCATTTTTCAGCTGAGCTATCACTTTCTTCTGGCTTTCAACTTGTCTCCACACTCCTGCACTTCTGTGGCACAACTCTTTGTAGGTAGTGGACAGCTCTTCAAAGGTTCTTTCATCATCAATTGACTCTTCCTCAGACCCCCATCTTCCTGTCAATGCAGTCACATGGTTTGTAGCTTCTTCTGTTTCACTTCCATCAGACCAAAAGGCCACAAGACACCTCTTTTATTTCTTGAGGTAGGTCCCACATTCAGTTTTAACATGACCATACCCATTACACTCATAACACTGAACTTCTTTGGGCTTTTCTTCAGACTTTGTTTTCTTACCAAAGCTGTTGGATTTACTGATGTCAGATGTGATGTTCTTAACATTGCCCTTTGCTCTCACATCTACCTTTTTCATAAGTCTGTTGAACTGTCTTCCTAGCATTGCTATCTCATTTGCCAGATCTTCATCAATATCTTGACCACCTTCCTCATCTTCCTCTTCAGTGTTTGACATAAATGCTATGCTCTTGGCTTTCTTTTCAGCTCCATCACATATTCCCATCTCAAATGTTTGGAGGGATCCAATTAGCTCATCAACTCTCATATTTGAGATGTCTTGAGAATCTTCTATGGCTGTTACTTTCATAGCAAATCTCTTGGGGAGTGATCTGAGTATTTTTCTTAATAACTTTTCATCTGACATCTTCTCACCCAAAGCTCCAGAGGCATTGGAAATTTCAAGGATACTCATGTAAAATTCATGAATATTTTCATCTTTCATCCTTAAGTTTTCAAACTTGGTGGTGAGCAGCTGTAGTCTATACATTTTCACTCTAGAGGTGCCTTCATGAGTGGTTTTGAGAATGTCCCAAGCATCTTTAGCTACTTCACAGTTGTTTACTAATCTAAAGATGTTCTTGTCCACTCCATTGAAGATGGCATTCAATGCTTTAGAATTTCCAAGGGCTAGGTCATCCTCCTCCTTGGACCATTGTTCTTCAGGCTTTTTCTCAGTAGTGGCTTCTCCTTCTTTAGTAACTACAGGGTGCACCCAGCCTGTCAACACATCCTTCCAAGCCTTGTTATCAAGAGATTTTAGAAAGGCTACCATTCGAGGTTTCCAATAGTCGTAGTTAGAACCATACAAAATTGGTGGCCTGTGAACAGATCCTCTATCTCTCTCCATTGTACCAGAAAGTATTGCCCCTAGATCTCACCCAGAACCATAGCAGGATGCCTGCTCTGATACCAATTGAAATTCTGGTATCATATATGAGATGTCGAAGGTAATGCCACGACACTAATATCTGAATAATGCAAACAGAATAAAGATAGAGAATAGTAATGCAAGATACACAAGCAATTGTTAACCCAGTTCGGTCCAACTCACCTACATCTGGGGGCTACCGAGCCAGGAAGGAAATTCACTAAAATAGAATCAGTTCAAAGACTCTCCGTACACTTCAACAAGTTACAGTCTTTCTCACCTAATCTCTACCCGTGCAATTTCTACCTAAGCACTCTTAGATATGAGAACCCACTCACTTCCCTACAATCACACCTGTGATTTTAAACAACAATCCCTTGAGAAAAGAAAACACTTTTCAATAACACACTCTTGATTTTACTTCATAGTTTCAATCAAGAAGACACATTCTTGATCTTGCTTCACAACTTTGATCAAGAAGACACACACTTGATCTTGCTTCACAACTTTGATCAAGTAGACACACACTTGATCTTGCTTCACAGCTTTGATCAAGTAGACACACACTCTTGCTTAACAGCTTTAGAGTGACAAATTACAACCACAAATCAGTCCAATTCAATCATCAAAAGATGACTTGAATGGCTTACAAGTCTTACGACTAAACAGACACAAACCCTAGCTCTCTCTCTATATTTCGCTCAGTATTGGTTGTGTGTAAAAACAGGTTTTCTAAGTCCCTTTTTATAGAAGCTTTCAGCTGGGCTTGGACATCTTGAAAACCCTAAATCTATTTTCCAATCAAATCTTTTTATAACAAGTGGTTAGATCTCCTTGGAAAATAAGTAAATCAGGTTGTAATCCATGATTGAATGCGCCAGCTAATCAGATCTTCAATCATACATAGATTGCCATTAATTGTGCAATCACAAAACACCAGACATTCACATTGAATGTTCTATGTACAGGACGTCATGACATAGGGTCTGACATCCTGGAAAAATCCTGCATAATCCAATAATTCCTTTTATAACTTCCAGCAGGTACAACCATATCAGATGCCATGACCTTATGTATGTCATCTGAAACAATCCTGCATGAACATGTCTTTCATTTAAGCTCTAGCAGGTACATCCAATATCAGAAGCCATGGCATTGTATGTGGCATTCTGAAACAATCCTGCATGAACATGTTCTTGAACTCCAGCAGGTACATAGGATATCTTATGTTAAGACATCACACATAATATCTTGTGAACACTCTTTATTTTACCAAAATTGCTGCCAACACTAAGAATCAACAAGAGCAAGCAACATCAAGAACTGCATAACATTGAAGGTAATTTTCAGAAAACTTCATCTCTTTGATTCTCACTCAATTCTACTCAATTCTCTTGGATATTTGGTTGTCTGAAGTCCTACCAATATAGGCAAGAAGATTGAGTTACTTAGAGGTCAAATTGAAGCAACTCAGTTGATGCACCTCACAATTCAACTCCTCATATCTTTCTATATATGTGGAGTTAGTTAAAATTGAGGTGATATTCATGATTTACATCATTTTATCTTTCAGATCATGTCCTCTTTTGACATTTTTTATGTGGTGATGATCGAACCAGTTCGGCCAGGGTCATCGGAGAGATGACCGACCTTTGGACTCCGGCGATAAACTGGAAGCGTTCAGAGCCATTGATTTGTTTTAAAACGTTTTAATCTGGAGCACTCATTGTGAATACCAGGCGTGTGGATGAGTTGACTAGCGTGTACCATGGAACGCGTGTTCTCCACCACTTGATCTGCCACCTCAATTAATGAGGCAGATCAAGTGGTCCACATTTTTTTGTTATTTTCTGATTTTCTTTTATTCTTTTTATTTTCATTAATTCATATTAATTTTAATATTGATCTAAAAAATATGAGAGTTTCACAAAAAATTTATAAATAATTTTCTCTTTCATATTCTGAATTAAAATTATTTTTTGGATCATTATTAATATTTGTCATGATTTAATTGGTTTTGTGTTTGTTTTTAATTGTTTAAAAATACTTTTAAGTCTTTAAAAAATTTGAAATGTTTTCTCCAAGGTCCTCTGACCTTGTTTGACCTATGATAAATATCATGGCCATTTCTTTGGTGTTTTGATGAGGTTTTAGGAATTTGACAAACCATATTTAATTCAAATGTATTATTTTAGTCTTTTTAAATTGAATAAATGCCAATTAATTGTGTTGACCATTTGTGATGACTTGTTTGAGTTTGACTCTTGTTGTTAGGCCTTGGTCAAGGTTGATTTAACTTTGTCAAGTTAATATCATTAGATTTAGGGGATTGATGGAATGTACATTCCATCTCCTAAAATGAATGGATGGTATTAATTTGGTAAAAGTCCTCCTTTGACCAATTTGAGTTTTGATCCATTCCCCTCCCTCTTCATCTCATTCCCATTATTTATGCATTCATCTCATTTGGCCTATGATATCTCAAAGTCCTAAGGCTAGTTGATTGAAAAATCAACATAAGTATGGATGAGATTAAGCCACCTCTTTGGCATATTCTTTTTGTGTGTGGTATGTTTCATGAGCATAGTCCATTATACTATGTCTCTAACATGCATTAACACCAAAATTCTATTGCCCGACCTCAAATAGTTGTGACTTCTACATAAGTCCAATTACGATTGCTTAACATAGCGCTAAATTTGTGACACAAAAGGCATATCATTCTAGTTAGTGAGATTGTAAGTCTCCCCTCTTTCATGGTATTGTGTGGAAACTTGGCCTTTTTTCCTTCCTTTGGAAGATGTCTTGGCTCAAGGATCCATGCTTGTGATAAGTGGGTTAAGTGTTCTCCAAAGAATGACTAAAAAATGAAAAGCAAAAGCAAAACAATACTAACTTCTAACTCATTAACAATTAACTTTTAATTTCAAGCCATTTACTTTAATGTCATTTAATTTTAGTCTTTATTCATTTGCCATTATTCATACCATTCTAATTGTTTATGTTAATGCGATTTTCACTTTGTCCATTTGGACCATATTGTGTGATATATCTTGCTTGTGTATACTTTGCTTGTTCATGTGGTCTTTGACCATTAATGTACATAATAACAACAAAAACCCTAAAAAAAACTTTTGTGTGGACGGTTGGCTTGATCTTGGATAAATGGACTTAGAATTTAGGCAACATTCCCATGCTAAAGGACTTGGCCAATGCTAACTTTTGTGAAACCAAGTGCTTGCAATTTGAAACTTCATCTGATACATCATTCAAGATCCCTTTGAGTTCATCTGCAACATGATCATTGTGAAGCTGTTATGTTGAACCAGTGACTTGTAGAATTCATCTATTACATGGGCTAATTTGAAGAAGATCATGGAGTGGCTAAAGCTTGGATATGACTATCTTTATTTGATGTTTTTCTCTTCAAGATAATATAATTGTGCATTTATGTGTTGCTTGGTTCTAAATGTCCAAGGGAATTTGGGTTTCTATTGACATTGTTGTCTATTGGATTGCTACCCATTGGTCAGATCTTTTCAACCCTTAACTTTTAATTTTGTGCATATGATTAGTCTCTCCATCTCCTTCCAATTTCTTTAATTTCAAAATCTCTCCCTCATTTTTTAAAAATCTTCTTTGTTTGAACTATTTTTGTTCTAAACTTTGACCACTTTGTAAAAAGATAAAAACTTTGGCCTTATGCCATTGAATTTTTAAACTTCTTTTCTTAGATCAAACTTGTAAATAGACTTAACTATACTTGACTTAAACTTTCAAAAGCAAAAAGAACTAACTCATTCAAACCATTTTCAGGCCTTTTGTGCCTTTTAAACTTAATTTTTGTTAAAAACAATGCATCCACTTTGAGATTTGTATCACGAACTACGAGGTTTTGATCCCTCATTTTTATGTTGGTACGTAGGCACAAGTCTGAAGGTCTTGTCAAACACAAAAAGTATAACTAATGAATTCTTTTCTCATCCCCCCATTCTATTTGTTTGTAAACATCATCTTGTACCAAATACATATGCACACAAAAAGGGCTCCCTAGGAGTACCTATGACACTTTGGGTGCTAACACCTTCCCTCTGCGTAACCAACCCCCTTACCTGTAATCTCTGACATTTTATTAGTTTTGATTTGAAAACTTCTTACTTTTGGGTTTCGTTCGTACTTTCCCCCTTTTCCCTTGGAAACAATAAAAGCGCGGTGGCGACTCTGATTTTATTGATCTCTAACTTATCCATAGCTTGATGATCATGAATTTACCGCTACACATGTATCCCAACTTTTGGAGTGTTGGATCTGCCATTTCATTTAATGAGGCGTGATCCAACGCTCTGTATTTTTTTCTGATTTTAATTATTATTTTTAATTTCTTTTTCTGTATAATTTCATAGTAATTTTTTTAATCCAAAAAATCCCAAAATAATTTCCAAAATTCTCTTTTATTTTTCTTCATCTGGTTTTTATTTTTCCATATTTTATTTCACCGATTTTATATTTTTCTTTATTTTTCTTAATTTTATCCAAGTTGGAGCCTTTCTTATAAATGATGCATAAGATCAAATTTTCATGTTTGTGAGTGGATAATTGAGTGTTCTCCAAAAAGTGACCAAAACATCTTTTCATCTTCACTAACATTCTTTACTAACTCTTCACTTCTATTAACTTCTATTTCAAATTCATTTATTTCATGCTCCTTTATTTTATGTCATTTACTTTATGTTTTATGTTTAGCATTTCATATCATATTGTTTGAGATTATGGCATTTTGTTCTTTGTCCATTTGGACCTTTCTTTTTATATCATTGTAAAAAAGACACTAATAGAAAAGGAAACTTATTACTCCTAACTCATGGACTTGTGATTACTATCCTTGTCATCATTATGGAGTTATGGACTTAGAATTAAGATCTTGACCCTTGCTTTGGGACTTGTGATTTGATACCTTGGAATTCATCTGACACCTATGACTTTGGACTTCTCTGTGAGGACTTGGCTTGGTTACTTTGGATTCATCTGATACATGGATTGTGATTTTCTTATCTTAGCTTGTTTGAGGCTTAATTCAAATGAGGGAATTCTTTATTGACTTATGTCATAAAGCTTGCTATTTCTTGGTTAGATCTTTCCTCCCTAGCTTTTACTTTATGCTCTAGGATAGTCTCTTCTTCTCCTCCCCTCTCTTTAATTTTCAAAATTTCCTCTCTTTCTCAAAACCTTCTTGCTTTCTAACTTGAACCTCTTTCTCAATAAACTTTGACTCTTGTTAAGTGATTTTCAAAAGCTTTTCCTAATAAATTATAATTCATCTTAAGCATATTCGGACCAATTTCAAAAGACTAAAAAATGCCTAACTCATTCAAACCATTTTGTGCCCTTGTGCATTTTTTTCCTTTTAAAACTTTTTCTCAAGGATTTAGACACGAGACATTTCCATAATTGAGGTATAATTCTTCTATCTCCATAGTATTGATGATAATTCTTTTCCATCTGTGGGAGCTAGTGGCATACTTATTGATCCTTATCCAAGTTGGGGCCATTCTCATGATGATACAAAGTTCTCATACTTGTGGGCGACTAGTTGATTATTCTCCTTAAGATGACAAAATATTTTTTCCCCTAAAAATGAATCAAAATAAACTTCTTTTGTTATTTTTACCACGAATTACGAGGCATTGATCATCCATTGCACCTTGTTGGCACATAGGCATGAGACTTCAAAAGTCTTGGCAAATATAAGAATAAGAAAATATACTTCTTTTCTCACTTCTCCAATATTTTAACAAACAACACCTTTTTCAAACCAAATATACATATTTTCGAAGAGGTTCCCATGAAGTACCATAGATGTTTAGGGTGATAATGCATTCCCTTTGCATAACTAACCCCAAGACCCTTGTTCTCTTTTTATTAGTTTTATTTTTAAAACTTTTTTGGATTTTGTTCGTACTTTTTTCCTCTTCCTTTGAAAACAATAAAAGCGCGGTAGCGACTCCTGCTTTACGAGTTAAGTTAATCAATAACTTAATCTAATTTTTTTTACCGCTACAAAAACAAAATATCACGAAAAGACGGAAGACATCCCCTCCCCATTGCTACATATTAGAGCGACCCCTCTAAGACCCAATGATAAAAGGTAAAGGGAGCATATACACCATCCCCTACTTAGTAGCTACTCATTTACCTGATTATCTATACTCCCGAGGAGCACATACGTCACAATAACAAACAGGGGGGGGGGGAATACATCTAACAATTATTAATGGTAAATAATATAAATACATGATAGTAATCACAAATATAACATTATTCTCAAACCACACTCAATACACAATCAAACATTTCATAATCTAGATGTAATGCAATGCCATCATCTCCATCTCATATGCATGTGGTATACAAATCACTAGGATCATAGGTATGTTACTGATATTCCCATGTCTCCGGTTCCTCTACGAATTATGTCCCTCTCTAGACGTGAGACCTCTACAGTCTTTCTCTGAATCAGGCCATCACTGGACCGAAGTTCTACCTATCTCTGAAATACATGAATGCATGATCATAACAACACAAAATATAACAACTCATCATCTTGAAATCATAACAAAATACAAATCTCAATCAATCACAAAGGATTCCACTCTTGAACCTATAATTCGCCATAATCGACAATCATTGTAATCCCTTTATGCATTACTAACTCACAACGCCATTCAAGGTCATCACTGTAATCTCTGTTTGGATTATTAACTCAAAACGTAATTCAAGGCCATCATTGTAATCCCTATATGGATTACTATTAAAAAAATATATGTTTTAAAATAACCATTGTGATAGGTTGGAACCTACAATTTTATTTTTATTTATTTTTAAGCATGTTTATTGAGTTTCTTCACCGTTCTTAAACAAATCTTTATCGTCGATTTAGTAAGTATCAACGCTCTAAACACTACCATTAGTGATATGTGTGAAACCTAAAACTTAGATGAACTTCCAACTTAGACGAACTTCATCTTCTACTCAAACACCATATTTCATTTACGACATTCTATTTCTCCACTAAACCAAACTCGAAACATCATCGCTTCCATAAACAAAACTCGAAAACATCATTTCTTTCATTAACAAATTTTATAACTGTATCACCTCTTCTCCAACTTGAATGAGACAAGGAAAATATGGATTCAAGTTAGCAATATTAGTTATTGTTGTTGTTGTTATTGTTCTTGTTGTTGTTGTTATTGTTATTGATGTTGTTGTTGTTGTTATTGTTATTTTTGTTTTTGTTGTTGTCATTGTTGTTGTTTTTTGTTCTTATTTTTGTTGTTGTTGTTGTTGTTCTTCTTCTTCTTCTTCTTCTTCTTCTTCTTCTTCTTCTTCTTCTTCTTGGTGTTATTCTTGTTCTTGTTGGTCTTGTTGTTAGTGTTTTTGTTCTTGTTGTTGTTGTCATTCTACTGTTGCATTTTTATTTTATTTTATTAAAAGACATACAACAACGGTTGTTTAAAGTAATCGTTGTGATAGGTTGCGTGCTACTTGACTTATAATCACAGTCGCACGATCGTAATGGAAAGTATCATGCATACAATCATACATTACCTCACAACGGTTGGTCGGACGTGGTTGTATCCCTTTTCCAACCGTTATGAGAGGTGTTTTCCGTAGTAGTGTATTAACAAATAAAATAGTGTAACAAAATTGAGAGATGAATACCTCAAAGGTTTGTTTCGATGGCCTTGGCATCCCGAAATATGTTGGAAAAGAGTGGAAATGCTGATTCTGAATGAGAATAAGATATAATTCGAGAGTGATTCTAAATTAAGAATGAAATTGATTGATGACTCTGATTTAGGGGAATGATTAAATCACAAAAGGAAGTGATTAGGAATATGTTTATGATTCGAAATAGATTTTAAAAGGATTTTGATTTTGACAATGTTTAGAGAGGATTTTTCGTGTTTGGTTGATTGAGAAAATATTTAAGGGAAGAGGTAGAATCGTGTGAATTAAAAGAGAGAATAAGGGTTTCAATTTTTCTCAAAATATTTTTTAAGATTTTTGATTTAGCGCGGGGAAACGGAGCGAGAGTGTGTTGTTTCAGCGATACAACAAATTATTTTCATCAAGAGTATAAAACAAATTTAGTAATTTACTTGTAACATTTATTTTTCCTAAAATCAAGAATAAATTTATAATCACATGATTTGTCACTTTTTATTTTATTCTTTTATTTTTAAATCAGATATCTTATGTAAAATAAGTTTATTTGTTTTAAACTTAATTAAAATTAATCACCTCTTTTTTTTAAAAAAATCAGTGTTAATAATTAATACTAAAATTAAAATTTTTATTTTAATTACAAAATCGTCACTGCATATTAATTTTATATATTTTTAAAGAAATTGGGTATGATATAAATAATTCTAAAATTAAAGTTATTTCTATACTAATGTTTATGATTCTCAGTGTTCCTGTATCCCTAAACTCTTTAATTTATGTATTTTATATTTTATAATTTATTTTCCGGTGCTTAGTACTTAAGCATTTTCAAAATAACTTTAAACTTTAATAATAATCTAAAAAAGTTTTTAAAATTAAGTTTTTTTGAATCACACAATTCACCCCTTATTATAAGTGAAGTCACATGTCCAACATTTTAATAGTGATAAATTTTGTCTTCATTCAATTAAGAGTTGTATTTTGGAAAATTTCAATTAATACAATTTTACATTTGAAACCCTATATTTTTTTTTGACAAATATAGATAATATGAATTTATTCATTTTTCTTTTATCCATTTATGGATTCCTACTTATGATATAAAAGATGTATAAGATAATTTAACAAAATATTTATGACCAAATGATGTGTTATTTCTTTAAAAGGTGATTCATCAACTACATGCGCAATAGATACTTTTCATTTTGAAACATCACAAAATTTTGTGTATTGATTTCTATAAGATTTATATTTTTCCTAAGATGATAGTTTTTTATGAATTACTAGTAGATCATTCTTCTGAAATAGTCAAGACAACAATTTCTTGTTTATCCACAGAAGAAATTTATTAAATAACGAATGATAAATTGTTCATTGAAATATGTGAGTTATTGTCAAAATTAGTTATGGAATAAACTTCCAAAGTCTCTGATTAAATAATTTCACAATACAATCAAGGTAATTTTTTTTAAGAATCATATTAATGCACTAATACAAAACTCATATATCAGTTCTTTTTTAAAAAGATAATTGAAATACTCATCATTTAACCACACATTGATTTATTTTCTCAACATTAGATAAAAATGACATACATACAAATAGTACACACATATGCATATATAATTTATCCAACAACATAAAGGGTTCATATATATATTCATGGATACATTTGCAGAAACATATCAAAACAAGTCTAAAAATTCAAACAAAACAACATAGCAGCATAAAAGAAACATTCTTCAAAACATTAACAAACATATATTTCTAAATCTCTTGAAGCCCTTGGAATATCCATCACAAATTCTTTGATATTACGATAATTTTCCACCATCACAACCTCTTCCTTTTGCACCTTGATATTGATCCTTTGTAAGAGACTCCCATTGTTGATAACAAATTGGAGCAATAAAACTTCATTTTCAGTCCCCCTAAAATTATTAATCTCTACTATCTTCAAAGTTGATGTCAAGCTTGGAAAAATGTTTAGATAGTCTATCCAGCTTCTTGATTGATCACCGTCATCAA
Source organism: Lathyrus oleraceus (assembly GCF_024323335.1). Classification (NCBI taxonomy): domain Eukaryota; kingdom Viridiplantae; phylum Streptophyta; class Magnoliopsida; order Fabales; family Fabaceae; genus Lathyrus; species Lathyrus oleraceus. Next base: position 386,112,628 of record NC_066583.1, read on the forward strand.
CTTTAGAGAAGTAATATTGTTTTGAAACACTCTACAATGTAAGCAAAAATTGTATGAAATTAAAGGTCAATCTGTCTCAAAATTTTCAATAATTTAAACCTTATAGTTTCAACTTTCACTCACATGAAAAAATAGACAAAATAGTAAAACTTACATCAAAGAATCTTCCATATCCTAAGTCAATAGTAAGATGCTCCAACACAGGGAAACTATTGAGCAAGAACGAAACTCCATGACATTCATCATCATGCAAGTTTGTCTTTAATTTCAAATGTCGAGCATTCATTTCATCTTCTTTAAGCATGGGTCCCAAATCATTGGATAAAACCTTGCATGTCAAATTATAAATGTTTATTGCGGTATTTATGTTAATATATTGTCACAAAAAATGAGTATTATATAAGAAATATATTTTGAGAAAATTATATATTTATATACACACAAAAAGGAAAAAAAATGTATTACCTGAAGGGTGTAACTGCATAGAGTGAGAACCTTAACATGGTTGAAATCAGCAACCATATTGTAAATTAAGCCATCATTTTCAGGAAACTGATATTCATTGCCAAAGTCAAGTTCAGCCTCTTCCATAAGCAAGGAGTTTTTCATTTGAAAATAGATTACATTTCCATAATACTTGAAATACTTTAAATTAGGAGCATTGATTGCGAATCCGGCATAAATAAACTTGCAACTATCAACAACAATCCTTTTCAGACTCAGGTAACTTCCGCAACATTCAAATTTAGTACTTATCAAACATTTTTTCATGGTTAAACTCTCGATCATCTTGCAGTTGGATAACAATAATTCGATAGCGTTACTTTTCAATTTCATCCAAACTAAAGAAACTTCTTTGAGAGCACTCAACTTAATCAACTCGGTTTCAACAAACCTGCAAGAAACCAATTTGAGAGATCTTAGGGGTTTGTGATCATATACCTCTGTTGGCAATTCGAACAATGCTTCAAGTTTGTCGATATCATCTTCCACCCAATCAGGATCAGAAAAATCTAGCACCAAATCTTTAACACCCTTTTGAGTAGCAAAAGCAACGCATGTCTTGATGATCTCACGATCAGATTCATGATCAAAACCTGACAATGTTAAACCAAATTTTTCAATAAAGGAATCTCCTTTATTGTTTTCAATCCATAATAGAATGAATTTAACAAAATCCCTTCTTTGAATTATCCTTTGAAGATGACCCGATTCACAAGATCTAGAAAAGTAGTGTTCATTGAACTCAATGTTGGTCGAGTGTTTCCACAAGTGCAACCAACGTTTGGAAAGGATGGATGTTCTTGCAGCTTCTTTGAATGGAATGAGTGAAATGATGTTGAAAAGCAAAGGGTTTGGTAATAAACTGATCCAATCAAAATCTGGTTTCATATCTTGATAGATAGATGAATAATGGTGATGGAGTGCTTAAGAGAGAACAAAGAATGATGTAAAAGATTCAAGGTGTTTTAGTTTATATAAGGTTGATGAGGATTTTTATAAAAATGATAGCTTCTACTATAATCTTTATAATAACTTTTTTTATTCAAAAAGTAATAATAAAACATTATCTTCAGTCAATGAAATATTTATAAAAGTTTTTCAATTTTAAAGATTTTTTTTATTGGTGTAAAAAATGCATATTTCCATATCCAGCCATAAATTTCTTTTATAAAATTTATGTAGTCAAAGACTTTATTTTTATTACTTGCTTCGTTTCTAAGTATCCACTATTTTTTAAACAAAACTATGTGCTTAAATATAAACTATGTGAACTTTTTTATATTATTATATGAAAATATTCATTATTATTAATTATCTTTGAATGAAATATGAAAATTTGAAGTTAGAGACATTAATAAATTAAGAAAAGTTTAAGAAATTCTAGATAAAAAATAAATATATTAAATACACTACTCTCTCTTTTTAATATATATGAAAAATATCTAGGAGCAATAAGAATAAATATAGTTTTTTTTTATTTATAAAACACATGATAAATGATTTTGTTTTGAATCAAAATAATTTTTTATTTAATTTTCTTTTTTATTTTCTAATCACTCTTGTACACAATAATATAGAGAAATCAACTAAAAATAACTAAAGTAAAAACTATTCTTAATTATTTTGTTCTCTATTCATATCAAAATGAATTTTATATAATAATACTGAATACACAGTAGATTATTAATTATTATTATCATTATATTAAAATAAAGTCTTTTATCTACCTAGCCTGTACCACATTATCTTTAGTATTGAAATATTTTTTATTTTATTGTGTAAAAATTAAAATTAATTATTTTAATATAGAGTAAATTGTATTTTTTTTGGAAAAAAAGAGAATTGAGACATTTTAAATATTTTTGTGTTATTTTGTTTATTGTTAATTTTTAAATATTTTAAAATAATTAAATTTTAAATTTTAAATATATAAAAGGATATAAAAATTAAAATAAATTATTAAGTATTAATTATTATAAAATTATCAATAAATATTTTATACTATTTTACAAATATAATTATTCTTGTATATTATTATTCTTATATAAATAAAAAATATTTATTTATTTATTATTAATTTAACCGGAGTCCAATTCAGTATGAGATTAATTAGTATACATTGTCAGTGTAAAAAGTTTTACACTGTCGGTTCATCACCATCACCCGTTTGTATTACTTTATATATTTTTAAAATAAAAGTCAAACTTCTTTTAATATCCAACGTCTATAATTAATTGATGGTGTAAAACCCTTGTACACTGACAGTGTATTTCAATTAATCTCATTCAGTATGTATAACCTTAAAATCTTGAATCAATAAATATAACTTGAATATTTTGAATATTTAATCTGCAAGTTGATCTTTATTTTCATATAATTTTAAATGAAACAATAAATATAACTTGACCTTAATAAGTTTTCTTATAAATTTCATTTTTTTATTCAAAAAATAATTCAATTTTTTAAATATAAAATTCACATCATACATACTACATTCTTTCATTTTCAATTGATTACAATTTTCGAAGAGTTGTGATATTTCTTTTATCACTAAATTACAATTTTTTAAGAGTTGTGATATTTCTTTTATCACTAAATTACAATTTTTGAAGAGTTGTGATATTTCTTTTATCACTAAATTCAGGAATAATTCTTTTGGTATAATTCTTTGATATACATGTAAAGTGACATATACTTTTGGTATAATTTTTTGTTCCTCAATATATGAAAATTCATGATATATAAAGATAAGTAGTCTAAAAATAAAAATAAAACATTCCATTATTAAAAATGATATTAAAAAAGACAATTACATCTATTTTTCATTCCAATTAAAATATACCAAAAATAACATCATTCGTAGTATCAAAAAAATATTTATGTATTTTTTTACTTACATCGTTCCATTTATATTTCCCTTTAGTTTTTAATCTAAAAATTAAAATTTTAGAATTCTAAGGAAAATAATAATAATTATGTTTTTTTCTTGGGAGATAGTCTTCTCTCAAATACATTGATGTTTTGTGATTTTTTTAAATAATCATTTTTTTATTTAAATATTAAAATAATTTAATTTTTAAATTAATTATCGAAATAACACCTTTGATTGCTGATGCGTCAGTTGAACTGGCGCATCTAATTGACATTCAAAGGAGGCGCCAAATCCATTGACGCATGCATGCAGCCAAGTACGTGAAGGCGCCACATACATTGGCGCATATATTCACAAGTGAAATGTCGATTTAATCTTTTAAGCAGTGCAGTCTCCGATAAAGATCCGACTTTGGAATATAGAAACGTTCGAACGTCTTAATAGGACCTTGAACCGTTGGTTAGATGGAGAAATTGCAGAGGGTGAAAGGATCAGAAGAATTCAATGGCTTGATACCACGTTCAACCAAAATGGAGAAGTTCGTGTATGGGTGGATACTAAGATTGACAGAGACGTTTACAAGATGATGTATACTAATTACAAAATTGTTTTGATGGTTGTAATCGCATAGTTATGTTATTGTAATCGCATAGTTATGTTGTTTATGTGTTGTATTTGTTAGTGATGGTATTTTATTTGTTGTACTTTGTTGTGTTGTTGTTTAAATGTTGCTTATGTGTTGTATGTGTTGTATTTGTTTGTGATGATATTTCCTCACAAAGTTATCATATAAAATGAATGTTGTTTTAAATATAAAGCAAAAGAGTTACAATTAATATTATCTTGTTGTGCTTGTTTCAACACTGAAACAGTTAGTACAATTATGATCGGACTGGTGACATGAACTACATAATCTAACCATTTTGTTTGCTATATCAATTTCAGTTCGAATACGGGTGCTGTTTGGGTGGCCCTTTTTCTTTCTTCGCATTATTTCATTTCCAGAGAATGTCCCCTTGATATGTAGGTCAATAATCCTCTTTTGCTACCACTGAAAAGCTAATTTTTTAAACATTGCAAAGACTTATGACTTTGTAAACGTCGGATAGTAAGTAGGATGAATCCCGTCAAACCTTTGAACATGTCGCTATGACATGAGAGCAGGGCATACGAAAGGCTTAGAACTTTTCACAGTCGCACCAACCTCTATCTAGTTCCACCCTATAGTGTCCCCTCAGCATGCCTCATTGTGATCCTTGGACTCAACAATAATGTACCAATCATTAGTACGGTCAAACACCGTGACCACATGTGTGTTAGCTTTGGCAACTTCCCTCTCTAATGAATTTCATTGAAGCATCACTGAACAACTGTCCGAATTGTAACACTGAACTCCATTTGGAACGTCTGGTCTCAAACAACGCGCCTATCCTAAATTACGTTGCTTGCACTAAAGCGATTATAGGTAGGTTTCAGATGCCTTTGAAGACAGAGTTCATTGATTCCACAAGAGTTGTTGTCATGTGGCCCCAACGTTGACCGTTGTCGTATGCCCTGGTCCACTTCTCCAATGGAATATTGTCGATCCACCTTATCGCATTTGCGTTTGACAATCTGATGTCTTTGCTGTAGTGTTTGAAAGAAGGTTATGTTGATGCATACCCTGCATTGACAACCTTCTTCCGCAATGTTTTGTCTTTGATCTCCCGCATGAAATTTTGAATGATATGTCTAATGCATTAGACATGCATCTACGGAGGATCCTGCCAACCATTATTAATGTTTTTGTAGGCACTCACTATTGAAGGGTGTCAGTCTGAGATCAAACATAAGTTAGGCTGATGAACAACGTACAATCGGAGATTTTTAGGAAAAAACGTTATCCCTCAGCAGTCTGCCCTTCAAATAGGAAAAATGTTGATGTTTCCATCTTGAAGGAATTTACGATAACACGTCTTAAACGAACCAGTCATACATGGTGCTAGACCAACTCAATATTATATGGCATGGTTTAGGTCGGTTACAACGCCACAGTTTGTGTCTGAGCCAAGGTATTTTATTGATCCACGCCAACGAGCTTCGTCATCAAACGCCCAACAATAAATCCCCGCTCAAGAACAATGTCAACCCACCCAAATCCAACGACCAACCTCACACCATCACCCTGCCATATACACCCAACCACCAATCACCCAACCTCGCAACCAATTCATGCCACACACCCAAACTTAAAACCAAGAATCAAACTCTAACCAACAACAACCATACACAACCACTACAACAGTCTATAGCCCAGATGATTCATACGATTCAACATCATGTCATCGTATCCCCCCACCAATGAACACCCAAACATCCCATCGCCACAACACCCAGCGATTGTTTGACTTTAGTACACCACATGAACATTGCTTCATTTTCAAAACGATTTAATATCCCAATTCGGGCAACCATACCGTCCACAATTCACCCAACTACAACGACCTAACTACGACAACATGGGCACCGAACTCAATTACGGAAGCGCCGTTGGTGACAACCCCCATAACTATTGGGGACAAATGATGACAAATCTATCAAATACCGCTGGACCTTCCACCAGACCTTCACACCAGCCACCATTGCATCATGTCAGCATTCAAAGACCCCAAACACCTCAGGAAAATTGTGGGAGACCTCAAAGATAGGCTAACGCACCTGGATGTGGAACATGGGGATGTTTCAATCGGACGGGACATTGATTTTCTTGTCAATTTTATGTATTTTTACTTTATAATATAATATAATTTTTAATTTAAGTATTTAATTTAATTAATTATAAATATAAAATATAAAATTAAAAAAAAAGGAAAGTGCATGCGCCACATGCATTGGCGTATACACTGATGTAGTGTATGCATGCGTCAATGCATGTGGCTTCAAGGCACGCATGCGCCTAGGCCATTGGTGTCTATGCTCATTTGCAATGCATGCATGCGCCAATGGGTTGGACGTCTCCTTTGAATGCCAATGAGTTGGCGCATCAGTAATGAAAGGTGGTTATTTCGGTAATTAATTTGAAAAATAGGTTATCTTAGTATTTAATTTGAAAAAGATGGTTATTTAAAAAAAAATCATGTTTTGTTTAAGGTCAAATGCTTATTGTGTTCTTATGTTTGGCTTTCTTAACAATTTTGTCATTTTTAGTTGTTTTTGTTTTAAAACATCCTTTCAATCACAAATATATATTTAATATAGCTCTTCAAGTTAAATATTTTAAATAAAAGAATTCTATAATTTATTACTGTGTTGCAAATAATAATAATTTTTTTTCAACAAAATATTCATCAAACATATTTTTTCAAAACAGAAAATAGAGAAAAAGACCAAATCCTTACGAAAAGACCAAATCCTTTCAATAGAATAGCAAACATCGTACGATTTGACCTTCTTTTAAAATAAAAGTTTAATTGTCAAATACTTCTCTGATATCTATGGGAGCAAGTCATCAAACATGTATGAGTCTGAGATACATGTTAAATACTAATACTTTGGCTATTTTGGAGTATTGAGACTTCTTAAATTTTCATAATCTCTTGTGTCAAATTAAGACTTTTCTTTGAATTGTAATTCCTTGTGTCGAAGCAGGCTGCTCGACAAAAGCAAGGAAGTGTCGAATCATCTAGGTGTTGAAATGTCGAAGAGTATCTCGACAGTGATGTTAGATTTAGCTTTATTTGTTTGTTTAGCTGAGTTAGTTAGGTTAGTTTTGGGTCTTGCTTGAGAAGCAAGCAAGTCCAAAATCTATAAATAGGGAGTGGCTCATATTATTGTAAACACTTGAATTTTGCAGTTGCAAAAGGAATAAAGAAACATAATTTGTAAGCAGATAGTTACTATGTAGAAACTCTTCTTCTTCTTCCACTACTTTGATAAAACCCTAATTCCATTTCTTCCCCAATTTTTCATCCTTTATTTCTTTATTCAATTATCAATTATGCAACAGAATTCTCCATAGGTTTTGGTGAATTTCCAAAATCTGGTATCTAGAGCAATGACCGAGCGATTCTTGGAAGCAAAACATGATGAATCATCCAAACATGCATTTTTCGGCGAGTCTCCCAATTCTGAAGAATCACAATTACGAGAATTGGTGCAAGTAGATAAAGGTTGTCTTTGCTATCAAGATATTTGGGATCTTGTGAAGGAGAGGGTAAAACCGCTTGCAACAAACGCGACGGATGAAGAAAAGGCGACACACAAAGAATTGAAGAAGAAAGATTATAAATCTCTATTTATAATCCATCAATGTGTTGATTCTGATAATTTTGAAAAGGTTAGTAATGTTGAATCAGCGAAAGAAGCATGGGAAATTCTTGAAAAATCGTTTGGAGGCGGAGAGAATGTGAAAGAGGTGAGGTTACAAACTCACAAAAGAACGTATGAATTACTTCAGATGGAAGACTATGAAAGCATAACTGATTTTTTTATTAGGGTTACAAAACTTGTGAATCAAATCAAGGTATGTGGAGAATTATTGACATCAAGATCAGTTGTTTCAAAGATCTTAAGGTCATTGGCTTCGAAGTTCGACAACGTGGTAGTAGCCATAGAAGAGTCAAAATATTTTCCAGCATTAACAAAGGAAGAGCTTCAAGGGACGCTTGAATCTCATGAACAAAGAATGACTGAAAGAGTTGTAGACAAGTCGAAGAGTGATATGGCTTTGCAGGCGCAAGTGGCTCGATAACAAAGGTATAGGAGGCTACAACAATTCTACTGGTCGAAATCAGCAAGAAGGAGGTTGGTCAAATCATAGAAGACCCTCATACCAAAGTAACTAAAGATGCGGTGTTGTAGGTAGAGGAAAAGGTGGTGGTCGAAAATCTGACAAAAGTCACATTCAGTGTTTCAATTGTCAAATGTATCGTCACTACTCAAGTGATTGTCCTGAAAAACAGAAGAATTAGGAAACTGATGCAAAGTTTGAAAATCATGAATAAGAAGAGATTTGTTTATGGTCACAATAAGAGTTGAAGGAAAATTCCAGGACTGATGGTACTTGGACTCAGAATGCTCATCACACATGACTGGTAAGAAATATTGGTTTGTCAACATGAAACCCTCAATGAAGAATATGGTAAAATTTGCAAATGACAATACTCTAGCAGTTGAAAAGTAATTTTCTCAGCATAGGATAGTTGGTCGAAAAGAACTATAAAGTATTGATCGGAGACAAGATGATGAGAGTTCTCGACTCAGGCGGAAGGTTAATCTTAAAGGCACCTATGTCTTAGAATAAAACCTTTAGGATTGAACTTAATATGATGGAGCACGAGGGCCTTACAACTACAGCTAGTAGGGATGAATGAATATGGCCCTATAGACTTTGCTATCTCAATTTCAAAGACATCGGAGATCTGAAAAAGAAGAAATATGGTTTCCGGGTTTCCAGAAATCGACATTCCAAATGAAGTGTGTGAAGAATGTGTGCAGGCGAAGCAGCACAAGAACAACTTTAGGAAGGATGCAGGAAGTAAGTCAAAGGCAATTCTTGAAGTTATATACTCTGATGTGTGTGGTCCTATCTAGATGGATTCGATTGGAGGTAACAAATACTTTGTTGCATTCATAGATGATTTCAGTCAAAAATTGTGGACTTACCTGATTAAGAAGAAAAGTGAAGTGATCAAGGTATTTTCCAATTTTAAATATATGCTTGAAAGACAAAGTGGTCAAAAGCTCAAGATTCTGAGGACAAATGGTGGTGGAGAATATATGTCGAAAGACTTCGACGCATTATGTGAGAAAGAAAGGATTGTGCATAAGGTGGTGCCACCCTACACTCCACAACAGAATGGAACTGAGGCAAGGAAGAATAAAACCATCATGAATATGGTGAGAAGTATGTTAAAAGGCAAGAATCTACCCAAAGAATTATGGGGAAAAGTAGTGTCGACAATTACATATATTTTGAACAGATGTCTGACGAAGAAACTAGAAGGAGTTACGCCAGAAGAATGTTAGTCTAGTGTCAAGCCTAACTTGAGTCATCTGAAAGTATTTAGATCTATAACACATAGATATGTGTCAAGTCAGTTGAGAAGAAAACTTGATGACAAGTCGAGTCAGATGATCCTAATAGGATATCATTCGACTGGAGGTTACAAGTTGTTTGACCCAGTGAACAAGCAACTAGTGATCAGCAGGGACGTGATCATATATGAGCTTAAGGAATGGGATTGCACTAAAAATGTCAAGAAGGATTCAGTGAAAATCTTATGTGAATAACCAGCAATTGAAGTCGAAAGAGAAGTTCGACAAGAAAAAGTCAGAGGTCAAGCAAGCGCAAGCAGACCTCAAAGAAAAAGACACATGCCTGCAAGGTTGCAAGAATGTATGATTACATCAGATGATGTGGTAGATGATGAAGGTGAGATGGTATAATATGCTTTATATGCAGATGTAGAACCAATCAATGCAAATGAGGCATTGAAGGATTCGAAGTGGCTGAAAGCAATAAATGAGGAATTGAAGCCCGTCGAAGACAATAACATTTAGTCACTTGTCAAATTGCCTCAAGGCAAGAAGGTAATAAATGTGAAGTAAGTATACAAGGTGAAGTTGAATCCCAAAGGTAAGGTAACTCGACACAAGGTAAGACTTGTGGCGAAAGGATTTCTTTAGAAGAAAGGAATCGACTTTGATGAAGTTTTTGCACCTGTTGCTGGGATCTAAACAATCAGGTTGGTTATTGGTCTAGCAAACATGAACAACTGCCACACATGTCAGATGAATGTGAAATGCGCATTCCTGAATGGCCCCTTAGATGAAGAAGTGTATGTTGAACAACCAGTTGAGTTTGTGAAACAACGCGAAGAAAGAAAGGTATACAGGCTGCATAAAGCTCTATATGGACTAAAGCAAGCTCCAATAGCTTGGAATAAGAAGATAGACAATTTCCTAAGGAAAAATGAATTTATGAAGTGCACAACTGAGCATGGAGTATATGTAAGAAGAAGTAATGGTGAATTGCTTATACTATGTCTCTATGTCGATGACCTGTTAATAGCAGGGAGTTC